>NC_045806.1:126490164-126651218 GCF_009873245.2 Balaenoptera musculus | reverse complement strand
CTTTTACCCAAGGTAAAAGGAAACAACTGGAGCTCTCCTACACTGTTGGTGGGAATGTAAAATGGTACAACCATTTTGGAAAACGATTTCATGGTTTTTTTTGAAAGTTAAACATACCTCTACTATATTATCTAGCCATACCACTCCTTGGTATTTACCCAAGGTAAAAGGAAACAACTGGAGCTCTCCTACACTGTTGGTGGGAATGTAAAATGGTACAACCATTTTGGAAAACGATTTCATGGTTTTTTTTGAAAGTTAAACATACCTCTACTATATTATCTAGCCATACCACTCCTTGGTATTTACCCAAGGTAAAAGGAAACAACTGGAGCTCTCCTACACTGTTGGTGGGAATGTAAAATGGTACAACCATTTTGGAAAACGATTTCATGGTTTTTTTTGAAAGTTAAACATACCTCTACTATATTATCTAGCCATACCACTCCTTGGTATTTACCCAAGGTAAAAGGAAACAACTGGAGCTCTCCTACACTGTTGGTGGGAATGTAAAATGGTACAACCATTTTGGAAAACGATTTCATGGTTTTTTTTGAAAGTTAAACATACCTCTACTATATTATCTAGCCATACCACTCCTTGGTATTTACCCAAGGTAAAAGGAAACAACTGGAGCTCTCCTACACTGTTGGTGGGAATGTAAAATGGTACAACCATTTTGGAAAACGATTTCATGGTTTTTTTTGAAAGTTAAACATACCTCTACTATATTATCTAGCCATACCACTCCTTGGTATTTACCCAAGGTAAAAGGAAACAACTGGAGCTCTCCTACACTGTTGGTGGGAATGTAAAATGGTACAACCATTTTGGAAAACGATTTCATGGTTTTTTTTGAAAGTTAAACATACCTCTACTATATTATCTAGCCATACCACTCCTTGGTATTTACCCAAGGTAAAAGGAAATGTATGTCCATATAAAGGTTTGTACACAAATGTTCATAGAAGCTTTATTTATAGTTGCCCCAAACTGGAAACTACCCAAATGTCCATCAACCAATGAATGGATAAACCCATTATGGTACATTAATGCAATGGAATATTATTCAGCAATAGAAAGGAGTGAACTGTTGATACATGCAACAATATGGATAAATCTCAAAATAATTTTGTTGGGTAAAAGGAGCCAGATACAAAAGTACACTTATTATATGATTCCATTTACATAAAACTCTAGAAAATGCAAACTACCCTATAGTGACAGAAAGCAGATCAGTGGTTGCTTGAGGACAAGAGAAAGAAGAAATGACAAGAGAAAAGGACTACAAAGGGACACAAGGAAACTTTGAGAGTAATGGATACCTTTAATTGCCTTGATTGTGGTGATGGTTTCATGAACATATATATATATGTATATATATATGTCAAACCTTATCAGATAGTACAGCTTAAACATGTCCAGGTTATTGTTTGTCAAATATACCTCAAAAGAGCTATTTTTTAAAAAAATACACCTACAAGTAAATAATAAAAAGACAAACAACCCATAAATGTGGGCAAGCTATTTGAACAGACACATAAAAACATCACACGCAACATGATTAGTCATCAGGGAGATAATTAAAATCACAATGAGTTACCACTTCACACCCACTTAAATGGCTAAAAATAAAGGCTTACAACCCCAAATACAGAGGAGGATTGGAAAGAAAAGGAACTCTCATACATATCTGTGGGAACATAAATTGTACAACCACTTCGGAGAATATTCTGGCAGTTTCTTAAAAAACAACTCTACTATGATGTGGCAATTCCCTTTCTAGGTAGTTACCCAACTAAATGAAAGCATATGTCTACACAGACTTGTACACGAATGTTCACAGTAGCTTTATTTATAATACTCCAAAATGAAAAGAGACCAGATCATAAACTGGTGAATGAATAAAAACCAACTCGAATATATCCAGATAATGGAATACTATTCAGTTATTAAAGGAAAGAAGCAACACATTAAACAACATAGATAAATCTCAAAATCATCATACTGAATGAAAGAAACCAGACACAAAATAGTACATACCACATGATTCCATCCATATGAAGTTCTCAAATAGGTGAAAGTAATCTAAGATGGAAAAAATTTAGAACAGCGGTTGCCTCTGTGTGGAATTGTGGTGGGAGCTGACTGGGAATGGGCACAAAGGGAATTTCTGGGGTGTTGATAATGTTCAGTGTCCTGACAAGAACTTGGCCGTATGCATTTGTCAAAACTCACTGCATGGGGCACTTAAGACTTGCGCATTTCACTGTATGTAAATTTTACCTCCAAAACCAAAAAAAAAAACAGTAAACAGGTATTGATCTCTAGGTAATGCTATGCGTGCTGAGGTGTTAAGGAGTGAAGTGTGCTTGTATGTCTGCAACTTACTGATACTTTGAAATGGATCAGTTAAATAAGGATGACCATGCAATCAAGCAAGTGTAGCATAATGCTAATTGTAGAATACTGGTGATTGGTATATGCGTACAAATCTTTCAATTGATCTGTATGTTGCAAAGTTTTCATAATAAAATGTGGAAGGTAAATTAAAAAAAGTTGGTAGCATCTAACAGATAAAATTGTTACAAGAATATTTAAGAAGTTGGTTATAATCATTATCACTAATAAAACGATAAATGTATACTAATAAAAAATGAACAAAAAAGTTAGACCGTGTCCTTCAGACTTAATTTCAGTGCCCAGCTAGTGTGGCTCTTTTTCCCTTGGCTTACTGCTGTCCAGCATTTTCCTTTTGATCCTAGAATATGCCCAGTTGGTTCCTATCACAGGGAATTTGCACTTGCTGTTCCTTTTACCTGTGGATGCTCTTCCTATCAACAACCTTCACACGGCTGAGTCCTTCTTGTCATTCAAGTCTCATATCAACCATAGCCTCACTGAAATTCCCCACCCATCACTCCCAAACACCCCCCTAATTGATGTTCTTCACAGTTCTTGTCATTCTTGTGTGTTGTTTGTTGACCCTTGTTTATTACTGTATTCCTTACGAAACAGGAATCTTCAAGAAAGCATCGATGGGCTTAGCACACTGCAGGGTGCAGCAGATTCCTAGATCTTTGTTGACTGGCAGAAATTCCTCTGGAAGTGGCTGTCACTACTTGCAGCAGCCCCGATCCAAGAATCCTGTTCTTTTCTCTTCTCAGTATGACCTGCCATTTTGAAATTAACTCAAGTGACTTTACCCGAGCACGCGGGCGCGCGCGCGCGCACACACACCCACACACAAACATACTCACAGGAGCTCTTGGGCGCCAAATGCGCGCCCCCTGAGGGCAGGGATTGCAGCCTGGTTTTGCTCACAGCTGTATTCTCAGTGCCTGGCACGGCGAGAGCTCACACCTTCCGTGACTGAGCGAGGCGCTTTGACCCCTCCAGTGGGGGCTGGCTTTGCTCTCCGTCGCCCTCCGTTCTCATCCCCCCACCCATATTCCCGTCCTAAAGGCGCCCAAGGGGGAGGGGTCCTCTTCATTCCTTCGTTCCCTCCTTCGTGGTCTTGTTGGTTCATTCGCTAGTTCATTCATTCATTCATTAGTACATTCACCTGGCCCCACCGCGCAGCTCCCCTGGGGTCTGGCCTGACCCACCCACCCCGGGCTAGGCCACGCCCCCTTCCAGCCCCCCCACTCTCCGGGCCAATCGAGACCGGCGGGCCGGGCGGGGCCGGAGCCGGGGCGGGGCCTCGCTCTCCCACTACCCACGGCGGCGCCCGCGGCTCCGGAAACGCGCCGTGGGGCTGCTGGGCTCAGCCGGTTGCTGGCGGCTCCGTGGCGCTTCGTGCCACGCCGGGCCTGGGCCGCGCCAGCGCCACTCCGCCGAGGACCGCGCGTTGGCCGCCGCCGGGCCGAGGTGAGCGTGCGGGCCACAAGAGGATGTGCGCGGAGCCCGGGAGGGTGTGCGGGGCCGCGATGAGCGCGCGGGCCGCCAGAGGATGTGCTGGGAGTCGCGGATGAATGTGCGGGTCCCGGGTGATCGTTTGGGCCTCGGGAGGATGTGCAGGGGACGGCCCAGGAGAGTGTGCAGGACTGGGGTGAGTGTTCCAGAAGGTGTGCGGTGGGGGGGCAGGGGGCGGCCAAGCTTGTTGGGGGACGTCTCTGTTCCCGCGGGAAGCTGCTCGGCCCTGGGGCCAGGTGGAGCGGGAGGCGGGTCCGGGATGGCGGGTGCGAAGAGGCCGAAGGCCTTCCCGCGGCGGCCAGGGGGCGACGGTTAGGGGCGGGAATCGCTGGACGTGCTGAGGCCTACGCTGCTTTTGGGGTGACGCTAGGGGATGGGAACCGGTCGCTATGGGAAGAGGGGACCCTCCACCCCAAGTGCGGAGGAGGCCAAGTGGGAGGGGGCGTTGGGGGGGTGTTAAAAGGGCTTTTCCCTAGTCTGGGGGAGGGGCTGAACGCAGTCAGAGACGCGGGTAGGTGTACTGGGGACGGTACTGGGGACTTCCTGCTGGCGGAGTCTCTCCTTTCCTTTTGGGTGGGGGTCGAGCGTCAGCTTGTCGGGGAGGATGGGGGGGGCAGCCTAGAGCCCAAATGCTGTGAGGGAGGGGGAGGGGCAGCCCTTGCTGGGCGAAAACAAGCTCAAGGCCCTGGATCTGAACAGTGCTTTTTCTGTCGCCCTTCTGGGGCCACCATCACCCGCTCCAGTGCCCCCCCCCTTAAACTCCTTTGCTGCCTTCTCTAGTCTATATTTGGGTGATTAATTACATGTCTTTTTCCATCCTCCCCCCAACACAGTCGCCTGCTGCCCGAAGCCCATGGTCCCTTTCAAACACCAACCCCCCCCCCCCAGAATCCTGGCCCTTTTCCCGGAGGTCCCATCCTGTTCCAACTGACACCCTCCAGCCAACGTTGGCGCAGCTGGGGGCCACCAGCCCCCTCCAGTCTCCTTGGTCAGTGAAATATTTCCTCTTCAACCTCAGACCCGACATTTTTCTTTTACCAAAGGATTTCAGATGGGATCGCTAGAACAGCACCCCCTCTGGGTACTAATGCTGCCTTACCCCATCCCTCATGCTCCCTCCTGCCCTGTGCCTGACACAGTCCAATCCATTCCCCCCAAATGTCTTAGGATCTACATTTAGAATCCTATCGAACAGTGATTTTCAGCCTTCTTTGGGTGAGGAGACCCCTTAGAAAATCACTAGAAGGTGTGAATTCTCTTCCCAGAAATCTGACAGTCAGCACAGAGAGTGGGATCCCACTCAGGAGGCTCATGGGCCAGAACCCCGTCTGATGAGCCCTGGAGGTGAGGAAGCATCCAGATTCTAGACGGGCCCCGTGCTGACCGGGCGCAGGTCAGTACCCCAGTCCCCGAGTGCTGCTTGAGAGTGCAGATTTCTCATCCCCACCTACACCAGCTACTCTGTCCCTTGAGTTCTTAGCAAACCCCAGGCCAGGGTTCTAACCCACCCATCCAACCCTGGCCCTAACCTGCCTGGGCTCCCCAACTGCCCAGGGCCCCTTGGGATTTGCACAGCATTCCCCCACCCCCATTTAGAATCGTTCATATCCTGGGCAGTGTGACTTAAACGAAGCTATACTTAAAATTTATTTTGATTTTCAGTAAGATAGCGTGCGTCTTCTTGGGGAAATGGGAACATAAACCTTCCCTCAATTAAGTACAACAAACACTACAAAATCCTCTTCTGGTCTACCTTCTGGCTTTTTATAGAAGGCAAAGAAAATGGAAACCTAAACAGAGAGAGGCAGGTGCCCAGGCAGAGTGAGAGAGGAAAACGGGGAAGACGGAGACAGATGCCTGCCACCCACGCACACAGAAAAAGGCACACACAGACACAAACATCCCAAGAGAAACAGACTTTCCTGGTGAAACACCCTCTGTTCTGGCCCTTTAGGATTCACTTCTAGTAGCAGTGCATTTGCACAGTACAGGGTGGGCCCAAATGGGGCCTTTGCGGCCACATCCTGGCGGGATGGGTTGAGAGCTGGTGAAGGCTAAGCCCAGCTCCAGCCCAGGGGCTCGGCTCAGGATCCCAGCCTTGCCTGACTCAGGTGGATTGGGGTCTCAGCAGTGTGTTCAGTCTCACAGCCTGTCCTTTGGTTGAGCACTCATGACCCAAAAAGACGTGTTCCCGGAAGGAGTACCCAAGTCTGCTTCTGTCCCCCCCCAAATTATTTCAGTCCAACAGGTGGGATCTTACCTGCCTGACTAATCGCTCAGAATTGTTCTGAGACACGATGCCATCCCTGCATCTCTCTTTGGGGCAAGTCTGGATGTTTATAGACCATGTCTGCTGGCCTTAAAGTTGGCCATGCTGTTAGAAGACCCCATGGGGATGCAAGATGGTGAGAAGTATTGTTTTTGATTCTGGAAGCACTTATATTTTTATATATGCCAGTGCCATTGAACCATCTTTGCCCAGAGATAGTTCTCTCGATCTAAACAACACAACTCAAGGGAGAACAGATATCCAGTAAGGAGAATTGGGAATCTAGGTAATTAATAGGATGATTTAGGGTTAGGGTTAGGGGTGGGAGAGGGAGCTGAAGGCACCCATCTGAATTAGATGGTCGCGAGTGCAGTCTCTCGTGTGACCTATAAAGATTCCCTCCAGGGCATTTTTGCTCTGGCCCAGAACTGAAATGAACACCATGAGCCACCTGTTGTCTTCTGGGGGCCTGAGGACATTCTGTTTCAGGTCCTTATCTAGATGCTCCAGGGAGTCCAGGTGTTTCTGGCACCCCTTTGAAGTTTCTGGAAGCTGCCAGATTGATCTAGTTTGGGTGGCCTTGCTCCCTGTCCCCTGCCCCCACTGCCCAGGGAAGGATGGCACCTGCTGAGGAGGTTGCTTGGCTACTTGTGCCATGGAATTAGTCTAACACTGATCTTTTAGGCTCAGAAGTGAACTTTCCTAGTAGCCAGACATCCTAAGGAGGGGTCCCGAGCTCAAAGGTGACCAGAATACACCTAATTATTCACTATTTTTTGTGACACATGTTGGCTTTTGTCTCCATTGGGTTCAGCTGTTAACTTCCGTTCTTTCAAATCAGAGTGAAATGGTTGTTTTGGTTCTCAATGTTTCTGATTCAATACGGAAAATTGGATTTAAATAAGTTGGTTAAAATTTACATTGCCATCTAAAGCACATTTCAGGAACATTTGTTCACTCACGTGAACTCTCATGCTTTAGGAAGCATGATTTTTCAGAAGTGTGTCTGTGAAGCAGCTGCGGTGTCTGTGGCACTTGGCTAGGTCCAGAGTGGAATCCGCAGTCAACCTTGGTAGGGCCTTCACTCTCTGGGAGCATATAGTCGTTAGACTATACTTCAGATCCCACTTAAAGAAGGAAGATAATATTTACATTAAGAGGCAGAGGTTTGTTTTCCCATAGTCTGTCTACCAACTTCCTTTTCCCGGTTGGGTGAAGAAGTGCACTTCTGAGATTTGGGGCTTTTCCACGGTGAGTGAAAGTGCCTCGCATTCAAGATCAGGATCGCCCCCTGTATCCATCGGGTGCACTACAGTGGTTTTCATATTGTGCCTGGAATTGCTTTGACCTTGATCTCCCAAGGTCCACTTTCGGAAGGCAGCAGACACCTGTATGTGTCACTTTTGTCACAGAGTGCAGTTTCTTTTCCAGATTAGTTCCACCATTTTAAAGTGGAGCTGTTGGGCAATCCGGCTTCTGAATTATCAGATTGTTTTCAGGATTGATGATGATTTTATTTTTAACTGCAGTGGGATTAATGTGTATTATCTTTTTTAATGATCTTCCTTTGCGTCTCATAAAGCTTTTACCCGATATACCTTGTTCATTGTGCAGAGTTTAGCTTCCTTTTGTGAAAGCAGGGCTCACTTTTTCCCTCCCATTTTTATGAGCACCTTCAAAATGGTCTCTGTGTGTCCATGGGTTCTGTCACTGTGGGTAGTGATCTGAAGTGCACTTGGGTTAAGTCCCTTGGGCAAGCCTGGTACAGGAAGGGCCAGTTCTGTTGCTACACAGGAATTAAAGGATAATTAACAATTCACTTGGGGGTTGTGGCTCCAGGACTTCAACGATTAATCATGCCAATTAAGTGAAAACACTTTGGTGGGATCCGCTCAATTAAATGGGAACACTTCAGGAGGACCTGCTCAATTAAACATGGGTGGCTTGGAAAAACTGTGAGTGAGAGAGAGAATGACGTGTGTATCTATTGCGCAGGGAGGGTCTGTGATGGCATGTTCATGGGAGGATTTAAAGCCAGTCCCCTAAACCCATACGCACCGTTAGGCTTCAAGGACACTCAGTGGCTGCCTGGCCTTTGGATAAGGCCTGGTGTTAGATATTACCTGGTGGCGTATTATTTCTCTCTTTTCTGGTGTGGTTTGAAATGTCTCAAATCTTGGGAGCTAGACCTTAGGCAAGTTAGTTCACCTCTCAGATCCGTGTCTTCCTTCTCTGTAAAATGGAGGCGGGAATGACTGTAGATGGCGATAGTTACGTTATGGGAAGGGAGAAGCACAGTGCCAAACGCATAGTAGGTGCTCTGTTAATGGAAGTTAGATGAATTTAACACACCCCTCCCACCACAGTTTCTCACATGCCCACTGAGTGTTAGGAGCTGCTGCAGATGCTGGGGATTCAGGGGTGACCAAGAAAGAGAAGGGCCCTGTCCTGTCAGAGGTGACATTTCCCCCAGGGAGAATCAGGTAAAAACAAGCAATTTTGGAGGATACGTTTTAGGTAGTGAAAAGTGTTATAAGTAAACCGTGATGGGGCTGGAGAGTGAAGACATTTGGAGGAGGTGACACTTGAGTGAGGCCCGAATTCTTTGAAGGAGCCACCTGAGGCAGGTTCAGAGGCCCTCAGGGGTATTGCCTTGGCGTGTTTATGACAGGATGAAGGCCGAGGGTCTGGAAGGAATGACTGAGACGTGGGGTGCAGGATATGGGTCTGGTGGGCTCAGCCAGGGCCTTGGAAGGGGTTAAGGCCTTAGGTCTCTGGCCTGAGGGTGGTGAGATGAGGCTTGTAACAGACCATCTTCCTCAGGAGGTGAAGGTGAGATGTTCTCCTCTCCGTTCCACTTGGCAACAAAACCTCAATGTCAATTGGAAGTGAATTTTTTAGAATGAATTGTATAAGTAATCTATGACCAGTTCATTTTGTATTGGAAGCCAAAGTCAAACCAGACATCAAATGTATACCAGGAAGAATCCAACTGCTCCGAGGGTGCCCTGCCCAGGTGACAGTGGGATACAGAGGGCTTGGCTGCTGGGCACCTGGGGCTTCCCTCACACACTGGGGAGCACCTGTGCTGGCAGCTGCTTAAAGATGGAAATAGAGTTTCTGTGGACACGGGGGCCAAAGGAGGCCTTCTGCTCACATCTGTCATGGTTCTGATAGCTTGGGGGGATGATCCCAGGAAGTGACAATCCCATGGACCTGCCTCTAAGCTTTCTGGGACTGCCCACACATTCCTGCCAGCACTGCTCCACTGTGCCTGCCTTGCCTGTGTGGGCACCTCGGGATGTTGCCCAGCTTCAGGGGCAGTTCCCTGTTGTCTCCTTGGCCTCAGCCCTGTCCTTGCGCATGCTGAGCATCTTTCTTATCCAAAGTCAACTGAAATCTTTTAAAATTGTTGTTCCTTTCTGATTACCAAAGAAATGCAGCTTGGTTACTAGAAATTCATTACAGAAACAGAAAGCAGAAGACCTTTCTAGACCTGGACTCTACCCCAGGGTGGTGCACATTGCAGTCTCGATGTGCTCATTCACTGTGAGTCACTCTCAGTTTATTCCTTTTTTCTCCTAAAACACAAATATATACCATTCTCTCCCCTTCCCCTACACTCTTTGGATTTTTTAATAAACAGTTACTGTCTGTCTATAATCTTCTTTGAAGGAGGATTCAAATTTTTGTAATCTGCTGTGTGTCATTCTGCATTGGCCACCTGTTGATTTTTTTTTCATTTTCATTTACTTTTTAAAATGTTTTCTGTTTTTTTTCTCGTCTCTTACCACCTATTGATTTTATACTTAAGCTCTGCAGTTTTCTTCCTGCTCTGAGTTCTAGGATTCTTCAGAAAGGTCTCCCTCATGTTTCTATGACGTTGGGATTATCGAGACTCTTCCTGTTGGTTATAGTATATTGTTTTCCATCCTTTTACTTTTAACCTATCTCTGTCTTTACATTTAAACTCTTTATATTTAAAGTTTCTTGTTGACAGCATATAGTTGAGTCTCATTTTGAAAAAAAAAATACAATCTGATGATCTCTGCCTATTAACTGGTGTGTTTAGTTCATTTATATTTAATTTAACTATCCATATGGTTGTGTTTAAATTTGCCTCTTGGTATTTATTTCCATTTGCCCCATCTGTTCTTTTTCCTTTGTTTTTTTTTTACCTTTCTTCTTTTGGATTATTTTTTAGAACTGTATTTTATCTCCACTACTGGCATGCATCAGAGTCTTGGAGGGCTTTGTAAAGCACACAGTCATACATTTTATTTCTACATATGTTATAAACCCTGCACTACCTTATTATTTTTGCTTTAAATGTTCAGTTATCTCTTAAAGATTTAAAAATGAGAGAGGTAAAAGTGTTTATATTTCTGCACATATTTACATTCCTGATGTTCTTCATTCCTTTGTGATCCAAGTTTCCATCTGGTATCATTTCCCTTCACTGGAAAAACTTTCTTTAATATGTCTTGTAGTACAGGTCTGCTGGTGACAGATCCTTTCAGCTTTTCTTTGTCTAAAAAAGTTTTTATTTTGCCTTTATTTTTGAAGGATACTTTCCCTGAATATAGAAGTCTCGGTTGACATGTTTTTTTTTTCCTTTAGCACTTTAAAAATGTCATTCAGTTGTTTTCTGGCTTGCACATTTTCTGATAAGAAGTTAGCAGCTATTCTTATCTTTGCTCCTCTGTATACAACATCTTTTCTTCCTCTGGCTGCTTTAAGATTTTCCCTTTATCACTAGTTTTCAGCAATATGATTATGATGTGTCTTAGTGTACATGTGTGGGGTTGTTGGGGTTTTTTTTGGTTTTGTTTTTTGTTTGTTTAGTCTTGCTAGGGGGTAATTGGGCTTCTTGGATCTAGGTTTCATCAAATTTAGAAAACAATACATTTTAACCATTATTTCTTCAATTATACTTTTATCCCCCTCCTCCTTTTCCTCATCTTCTCAGATTCCAGTTGCATATGTGTTAGACCACTTTCTGTTATCCTCAAGTCACTGAGACTCTGTTTTTTAAATATGTTTTTCTTTCTGATCTAAATTTGGGATAATTTCTGTTGCTATGTCTTCAAATTTTCTAATCTTTTTCGGGGGAGAGGGCTGTGTCTAATCTGCTGTTAATCACATCCAATGAAATTTTCATTTTAAATATTACAGTTTTCACCTCAATAAGTCCCATCTGGTTCTTGTTTATATCATCCATTTCTTTCATTATGTTCCTGTTTTTCTTTAAATAGTTATACATTGTTAAACTAGCTGTTATCCTTGTCTGTAAGTTCTGTCAGTGATCACTTCTGAGTGTTTCTATTGACATTATTTTCCTTTCCATGAGTCACATTTTCCTGCTTCTTGGCATTTACTTAATTTTTTTTAACATCTTTATTGGAGTATAATTGCTTTACAATGGTGTGTTAGTTTCTGCTTTATAACAAAGTGAATCAGTTATACATATACATATGTTCCCATATCTCTTCCCTCTTGCGTCTCCCTCCCTCCCACCCTCCCTATCCCACCCCTCTAGGTGGTCACAAAGCACCGAGCTGATCTCCCTGTGCTATGCGGCTGCTTCCCACTAGCTATCTATTTTACATTTGGTAGTGTATATATGTCCATGACACTCTCTCACCCTGTCACATCTTACCCCTCCCCCTCCCCATATCCTCAAGTCCATTCTCTAGTAGGTCTGTGTCTTTATTCCCGTCTTGCCCCTAGGTTCTTCAGAAATGCAAATCAAAACTACAATGAGATATCATCTCACACCGGTCAGAATGGCCATCATCAAAAAATCTAGAAACAGTAAATGCTGGAGAGGGTGTGGAGAAAAGGGAACCCTCTTGCACTGTTGGTGGGAATGTAAATTGATACAGCCACTATGGAGAACAGTATGGAGGTTCCTTAAAAAACTAAAAATAGAACTATCATATGACCCAGCAATCCCACTACTGGGCATATACCCTGAGAAAACCATAATTCAAAAAGAGTCATGTACCAAAATGTTCATTGCAGCTCTATTTACAGTAGCCAGGACATGGAAGCAACCTAAGTGTCCATCAACAGATGAATGGAGAAAGAAGATGTGGCACATATATACAATGGAATATTACTCAGCCATAAAAAGAAACGAAATTGAGTTATTTGTAGTGAGGTGGATCGACCTAGAGTCTGTCATACGGAGTGAAGTACGTCAGAAAGAGAAAAACAAATACCGTATGCTAACACATATATATGGAATTTACTTAATTTTTTATTGGATGTTGAACATTGTAGAGATTATGTTGTTGATTGTCTGGATTTTGTTGTTTCACTGTGAAAATTGTTGGACTTTGTTTTGGGAGGTAGTTATTTGTGGAATAGTTTCATCCCTTCAAGGCCTAATTTCAAGTTTTTCTAGAGCAGATCCAGGGTAGCTGTGGCTCCAGGGATAGATCAGTCCTACTACTAAGGTATGGCCCCTCTGATTCTCTAGTGAATACCCCATGTGATCACTGAGGACTCCCTACTCTGGTTGGTTAGACCCTGAACATCTTCCTACCTTTGTGTGTCCTAGGAATTGTTCAACTTACAGCTTCCTGGTCATTCTTTTCCTAGTCTTTGGGAGCTTCACTCTATGCATGCATGGCTTAGTAGTTAAGAAAGACAAAAGGGGAGCCTTGTACAGATTTTTTGGAGCTCTTTTTTTTCTGCATAGCTCCCTACTTTCTGGAACTCTGCTCTGCCTCAGCTTCCCTGAACACTGGTCTGTGTTGATAATAAAGCCACCAAGCTCTGTTTGGGTCCCCCTTCCCTATACTCTCAATCTGGAAATTGCCTCCAGGAAGAGATCTGGGACACTGATAAAGCTCACCTCATTTGTTTCTCGTCTCACAAGGATCATGATCCTGTGCTGCCTGCTGTCCAATATCTAAACACTGTTGTTTCACATCTATTTTATCCAGTTTTCTACTTATTTATGGCACGACATTAAATCTGTTCCTTGTTACTCCCTCATGGCCAGAAGTGGAAGTCTCTGTCTAACCCTTTTAATATAACATCTAATTTTACGTAAAAGTATTTCTGGAGTATCTGGGTTCTGTACTCCTTGAGCTAGTGTAAAAATGCTTCCTTTTCATATAACTGTGAACCGAATTGACCTGACATCAGAACAGAAACTGTGTTCCTGTTTCTGTGAACTCACTGAAGTGGGAGGCCTGCGATGCATGCACACCTGTGGTGGGATCCGAAAGACAAAGGCAACTTACGCATGTGGTTCAAATCCTTTATTTAGCAACAGTCTTTGAAGATCTTTTTTTTTTTTTTTTTGGAGGTGTCTTTTTCCAGGTATTTTGTTCAACTTTTCATTTTGTCAAATATATCACAGAAACATTCTTGTCTGCAAGCTGTCACCTGGTGAGTTGTTTCGGTGGGGTGGAGTGTGGCCTTTAGAGGGCCTTGCTGCTAGTCAGGAGGCCCTGGCTCCTGCCCTGTTATGTCTCTTCCCTCCAGTAGCCCAGTCTGGTTTTTTGTTGCCCCTACAAAGTTGAGAAGGACCTCTCACTTCCTAGTTATTTCTTCTGATGTTCTTTTGGGGATACTTCCTTCCTGTGCAGTGTGAGCATTGAACTCTACAAGGCCTACTGCTAGGAGGCCTGTGGCCGACCTGTCTCTGAGAGCCAGTCCCCCTGCCACTGGCTCTTGGTCTGAGTTTGTCTTCTCCTGCCTGTGCCTGGGCTAACATTCATTTGTCTTGTCTGGGTTCCCTCTGGCCTGCCTGTATCAATTCTCTGCCAGCCCACTTTCCCCACTGTTTGGGATACATTTTGTTAGGTGTATCCGTGCTCTGGCTTGTCATTCAGCCTCTGTGCAAGAGAAGACTCAAGAAAATTTAAAACAGGGGAAAAGGAAGTCACCAGTCTCATCCCACAGGACCCAGAGGCAGGGCTGCTGTCACTCACGGCACCTTTCACTTTCCTTAGCTCTGCCTGCCCCACAGGGTCTTGCTCTTCCCCAAGATGGATTCCTGGGAAACCAAGTCCTGGCAGGCCCCCTTGGGGTGCTGGAGGCCCAGGTGAGCTGTGCTTCCCTCAGTCTGGCTTGGGAATCTGTCACTGCTCCCTGATTCTGGCCTTGGACTCTGCCTCTTGCCCCAGCATGACACACAACAGGGCCTGAACCCCAGCTGCTGCCTTCCCTCCCTCTCTCTGCTTCTCTCCCCGGAGTCTGCCAAGGAATGGTTGCCTGCTGGGCTTGTAATTCCCATCGTACTGATGGGGGAGCTGCGTTTCAATCCAGGAAAGTGATTGAACCGAAGTCCCTTGGGAGGACAGTGGGAGCCAGGGCCACGGCCCAGGTCTCTTGGCACGTGGTCAGGTTCTCTTTCTAGCACTTCTTGAGGCTTGTAGTTATATTTCCATGTTGGCAATGCACGCTCACTTCAGACTCTCACCTCTCATCCCTGGGGTTAGTGGCACTGCCCTTGCCTCATTCTAGAGTGGATGGAAGGACAGATTATCCCTGGGAATTCTTTCAGGATCCGGTGACATTTGGTGACGTGGCACAGTACCTCATCAAAGGGAGTGGCTGAGGCTGGATCCTGAGCAGAGGACACCGGCATATTGAAGGAATGTGACCTCTGTGGGTAAGGATGCCCCCAGCCCTTCCACAAGCTTTGCCACCAGCTTCATGGTCCTACGCCGCTGGGAGTAGGATAAGGGGCACCTGGCATAGCGTCACACAAGCTCACCTTCCAGGGGCTTATGCTCCCTGGGAATGGGCCGTGAGGAAATACAGAGGGTCTGCTACACCCGATATCTCAAAGTAACAGGTGTCCCTCCCAACTCCTAATGGCATGGAAAGAAGCGCCCTCAGTCTTTCATTGGGAAAGAAATTAGAACAAACTAGCCACTATAATTAAATACTTTTTTTTAACATCGTTATTGGAATATAATTGCTTTACAATGGTGTGTTAGTTTCTGCTTTATAACAAAGTGAATCAGTTATACATATACATACATCCCCATATCTCTTCCCTCTTGCGTCTCCCTCCCTCCCACCCTTCCTATGCCACCTAATTAAATACTTTTTTAACCCACAAGTTATATAAATTTCATGACAACTTTACTGTAGTTTACTGTTGAGAGAGGTTGACGTAGCAAGCTCCTTTGCACCATCAGGGGCTGCACGTGGTGAGGTGGGGAGGCTTCTTCGGAGGAGAGACTGCCAGGGGTCAGCTTTGACAGTTCTGGGAGAACCCCAAGTTCAATGTGCAGACCTTGAGGAGGGTGGATGGGGAAAGGGAGGATCAGCTCCTCAGGAAGACAAGCTGGTTCTCCACCCACATGGGCCCAGAGCTTGCTTCATCCAGCCCCTGGAAGGAGCCGACTGTTGGGAAAGGCATTTTAAATGGATGAATGACTTGCCTAAGGGAACAGCCAGCCCAGCCTTTGGGGATTGAAAGGCTTTCCCCTTCAAAGGCCCTGAACCATTCCTACCCCATCCTGATGTCATCTCCGGATGCTGCCATAGCCTGTTTCCTTTTCCGCAAGCAGGAGTTCCTGTTTTGAATCCTGACTTGGTCTCTCACCTGGTGCAAGTCTGACCCATCCCTTCACGTGGAACGAGCTGAGCATTCAGGTGAGTAAAAGAAACCTGAAGAAATGTCAGGGCGTCGTTGGGGAGGCCCAGGTGAGCCTTTGGGGTGGGAGTGGTGTGCTGCTCCTCAGTCACCTTGACAGGGAGCATCCAGCAGTCAGGCCCTTGCGCCCCTTCCATCTACCGCGCTTGTTTCCAGCTGGGTGGGGAGCCGCCATCCTGCCCCGGTGGCCTCCAGGCCCGATGCTCGGCAGCTGTCTCAGGAGGAAAGTGATTGTTGACAAAGGAGAGTAACCTCCTTCCTTCCTCCTCGGCAGAGTGCAGTGTCTTGTGGTTTCCATTTTAGAAAGCATCTGGGTGGCCCAACCGCCGAGGATGGGCGAAGACGCCCAGTCACAGGAGATGGCACCCACGAGCTCCCCAACGGCCAGTGAGCACAGCCCTGAGGTCAAACAGAACGGGGACTCTGAGGGGAGGGGAGGGAGCCCCCGGAATCTACCTGTAGAACATCATTTTGCATGTAAAGAGTGTGGGGATGCCTTTCGGCTTAAGGTCCTCCTCGTGCAGCACCAGCGAATTCACAGTGAGGAAAAGGGCTGGGAGTGCGGCGATTGCGGGCAGGTCTTTCGGGGGGTGTCTGAGTTCAACGAGCACCGGAAGAGCCACGTGGCAGCAGAGCCCCGGCCGGGCCCCAGCCGGGCCCTTGACGAGGCCATGGAGAAGAGAGAGCAAATGGAGAGGGAGGCGAAGCCCTTCGCGTGTGAAGAATGCGGGAAGAGGTTCAAGAAGAGCGCGGGCCTCAGTCAGCACCTGCGCGTCCACAGCCGAGAGAAGCCCTTTGACTGCGAGGAATGCGGGCGCTCCTTCAAAGTCAACACCCTCCTCTTTCGCCATCAGAAGCTGCACACTTCGGAGAAGCCCTTTGCCTGCAAGACGTGTAGCAGGGATTTCCTGGATCGCCAGGAATTTCTCAAGCACCAGCGGATGCACACCGGCCACCTGCCCTTCGACTGCGACGACTGCGGCAAGTCCTTCCGAGGGGTCAACGGCCTGGCCGAGCACCAGCGCATCCACAGCGGAGCCAAGCCCTATGGCTGCCCCCACTGCGGCAAGCTCTTCCGCAGGAGCTCAGAGCTCACCAAGCATCGGCGGATCCACACGGGCGAGAAGCCGTACGAGTGCGGCCAGTGCGGGAAGGCCTTCCGGCAGAGCTCCAGCCTCCTGGAGCACCAGCGCATCCACACCGGGGAGCGGCCCTACGCGTGTGGCGACTGCGGCAAGGCCTTCCGGGGGCCCTCCGACCTCATCAAACACCGGCGCATCCACAGCGGACTGAAACCCTACGAGTGCGACAAGTGCGGGAAGGCCTTCCGCCGGAGCTCCGGCCTGAGTCGCCATCGGAGGACCCACAGCGGAGCAAGACGCTGCGAGTGCAGCGAGTGTGGCCGCGTGTTCAAGAGGCGGTCGGCGCTGCAGAAGCATCAACCCACCCACCGCGAGTAGGGAAGGCCCGCGGCCCCGTGGCCGGCGGCCGATTCCCTCGGGGCCCGGGGCCCTAGAGGGGGAGGGCAGAGTCAAAGGAGATGAACAGTTTTGTAGCGCTTATATATTTTCTCTTCAGAAAGGTTGAAACCAATTTATACTGCCACCAGCAATTTATAAGTGTTTGTGTTTCCCATCTTGCCTCTCAAGAGTAGCTTCTACCATTTTGATTGAGTTTTGGCTGGCTCAACTGGAATCGAGTACCTTCAAGGTATTAAAATGCACAGGCCTTGAATTGGAGAACGAGAGAAGAGAAACCCGGACGTGGGGGTGGAGCTCGGGATGCTTGGTCCTCTCCTGCAAGCTCCCCCTTCAAGGAAGCTGAGACCCAGAGCTATTCAACGATGGTGTCCATGGAATGTGATCCCGACTTTCCCCAACAGGAGATCGATAGCCCCAAACTTTTTTGGCCTACTTGAATTTATAAATTTTTAGGGTTGTAAATAGAATAATCAAATGTCTTATAATATTTAATTTATTAATTTAGTTCTACATACATATTGTAAATCACATATTATATAGAATAATATATTAATTTAGAAAAGATTCCTTTTTTCCCTAGCTCCACTCCATGAGATCATTTTATCCTAATTCCTCATATGCATTTCTAACCTCACCATCTTCACCAACCTCAGAGGCCCTTTGGCGTCATCATTTTCAAAGCACACATCCAATGACTTCCATCCATCCGAGCTATGTGCCACATAGCACTGTGACAATCCCTGCACAAGGCTCTCACTAGAAACCGCCTCCCAAGCCATAAGTACAGGTTCATGTAACATTAGAATGATTGTTGTCGTTTTTTAATTTATTCTGTAGCTGTACAATGCAACCACTTAAGGTTTTCCTTTTTTTAAGTGACCTTTAAAAGGCTTTTTTAAAGCATCGAAGACTTGTCATTGTGAGGTCGTACTCTTAAGAAGAAGTACTAAATCTGAGTTAAATTTCTTTTGTGTCCTTTTTTCTTAAACCAATTCAATCTGGTGACTCCCAGGCATATCCAAAACTAGCGTCGACTGGGGTTTGTTTCAGGCTAACGGGTCTTGTCCTCAAGCAGCACTGTTTTGTTCAAAATCAAGTAGTTGAGAGAGCATCCCCGTAATAGGGACGTCGCAAGGACTCAAGTGTAAGGTGACGCCTCCTTTTCGGGAACGATAGCCTCTCATATGGGGCCTAGATGGTACTTCTCCGATCCTCCGTTTCCACCTCTGTAAAATGAGGATGATCGCAGGACTACCTCCTAAGGTTATCGCAGGGACTGCGATGCCGCGCCTGGCACGGAGGTGCACACTCAGTGGGGTCATCTGCCGTCATCGCCATGGTTATCGCTGTTGTTCTATGACTCATTAGTACCCAAACTGAGGATGGACCCAGGCCTCCTGACTCCTAGTCTCATCTTCTTTCTCTCACGTGATGACTTAAAATACTGTTTCTGTTTTCTTGCATGCAGAGTACGTTCACCTCCTTTGACCAGTTACCAAGTTACCTTTGGATATATTGACTTTATACGGCAGTTCTTTCTGTATCGATTGTGATGATCTCTTTTCCAGTTTTATTGCTTTGCTCTTTGTAGCAGTTTTATTACATTTTTGTTGTGCAAGCTTTTGATCTTTACGTATCCAAACGTTCATTGTTGTCAGTTAAGTCTTAACTTCCATTGCTTCAGTAGTTAAGAGATGATGACATTTTCTTCTAGAATTTGAATTACAAACGAAAAGTTGAAAACCCTGCCCCACCAGAAGGTGGATGCTCCAGGTGGGCAGGCTGGATGGAAATGGGCCAGAGACACAGGCTCACTCCTCATCCAAGATGCAGACTCTGCATGTCTGTGGGCGGTACTTGACTATCCAACCTGGCCACTCAGGCACTCGAGAGGAATTTCCATCTCGGATTGGCCAGAACACTCTGACTGTTCCTCAGTATAGCCCTAACCTTCAGCAACAGGGCTGGGCCTCACCTAGGTCAATGGGGTGGTCCGAACTTGGTCTTGGCAGCAGCTGGCCAACCTTCCAGCTCCTGGGAGCCTTGGCCATGCTCAGCGTGGATTCAGTGCCTGAGCAGCAGGTCCACCCAAGAGACATCTAAAACACAAGAAAACTTACCCGACTGACACTGTCACATGGATGACATCCTCCTAGCGAGTGATTCTGGAACTAGAAAGAGGTCGGTTTGGTGGCTTCTGCTTTTGGCAACTAGGGGGAAATTCACCCATGTGTTCTGACGTCACCTCCTGCAGCCACACCTAAGAGGGGCGACAGAGCAAAGGCTCGGAGACAAACCGTGCCCCACTGATGCCCGCACCAGGCCTGGGCTGTGACTTGTAGCAGCCTTGCCCAGGAGGGGCAGTAAAACAAGGGTTTGGAGGGCAACGATGCCCTTCTGACGACGGCCCACGTGGCATAAAAGTAGAAGTTGGTCATCCTGGGGCTGGCCTGTCACTTTCAGCGGCAAGGGCTGGCCAGGAACCTGGCTCCTCCAGTGGCCTGCAGAGCCCACAGGTAGAAGCTGGCCTCGCAGGGGCTGTAGTGTGACTTCCCAGCAGCTGTGCCTGGGGTAGAGGCTGGGAAGCAGGGTCCCACAGTGACCCTTGTGACCTTAGCCAGAAGGTACTCTGGAATGGCCCCCAGGCCATGCCAGTGGCTCTCTGGGACGTCTCCATCCTGACCCCCGGGCTGGAGAGAAGCTGACAGCACTTGTTGCATAGTGATTCTTTCTGCTCTGGGGGCGTCAGTTCTTGCAGTAGTTGTGAATCTGCGTGTGAAATCACTACTTCCTTCTCTCATGAGTTTTCTCTTTTCAAGCTGTTATGACGTACTTGCTACAACTGTTATTTGGTAAGGAATGTTGGCGTCCACGGCGGGGCAAGTCTGGCACCTTAACCTGGAAGTACCTTGCCATGTCTTGCCCGTGTTTTATGAAGGATCCAGATGCAGTATTAACTCAGAACTTAGCGTCGCCGTCACCGCTGCACTTGTCCCCAGCCAGGGCACGGCATCTTGGCATCCCGTCATGCCCTCCTTTCCTTTGTTCCATTCTTGGTTCTATGATTTTCTCTCGAACTAACCGTCTGCCAGAGTGAACACGTCGTTTCCGTCACTCTGTTTGCAGGTGAAGTCCGTGCTCTCTCTGTGGCTTTAATGTGTGTCCTGTAGTTGCACCGAGTTCAGGTGTTTGCCTCTGGTCCCTGGGGGGTGAATTTCCTTGGACTCTCTAGGTCTACTGCTCCGTCAGATGCAAAATGTGATCAGACTTGCTGTCGTGTGTGCTTGTCTATGCATTTGTGTATCTACCTCATTTCATTTTTCTTTCTAATCACACGTATTCCTTTTGCAAGGCAAATGGAGAGCAGGTGGGTTATATAGAATGCTGGCTCTCCTTCGAAATAGGCCCTTTTCTTATATTCTGAAAGAAACCCTCCATTGCTTTTATTAAAGTTTTGAATACTTGCAGAAATTTTCAAAAGAAAGTAACTGTTTACCACTTTTGCTGCTTAATAAGATTAACTGTGTGGATTAGTTGTGTCATACCCATTAGTTGTGTCATTCCAGACTGAGCCCCACCCGGTTACGGTGGGCGTGTCTCTCTCGAGTGGGGTTGCATTCCGCGTGCCTGGGGCTCCAGCCCCATTGTGCGCCATGTGGCCCCCACCCCGTCTAGGCCACATTAATTCAACCAGAACTGAGCACCTGACTCAAGGGCGGCAACCGGTCCACAGCGCTGGAGACATGGACCAGACCTTTCGGGTTCTCCAACTGTGAAGTACAAACAAGGAAACTGAGAGAGAAGTTTCTAGCTGGTGCTGGAAGAAAGAGGGAGCCACCTGGGATTTAGAGGAGTTGCCCCCATGGGTGGCACCGGCTTGAAGATCTGTGGGCTCCGGCTGGGCACCCCCAGAGCAGCCTCAACCCCAGCAACGCAAGGGAGGCCTGACTGGCTTACCTTCTGGGATCTCTGGCAACTGCCCTCTCTGGTCCACTTGTGTCCCTGCCATAGACTCCCTTGACCTAAGCCAGCTTGAGTGGGTCTCTGCTTTTTGCAGTCTGTCAGGAGTAATTGCATTGTCCCATTTGGCTGCTTCCTGAGAAGAATCACACGGCTCGCTTTCCTCATGTCCTACCTGGCCCTCGTTCCTGGCCCAAGGCCCACCTGACTGTCGTAAACACCTGTTTTAAATGTGGTACTGTATTCTGTTTGCTAGGGTGGGTGCAAATCTATGCCTCCTAGTCTCAGTGAGTTTGACCAATGCTTTTCTGTCTGGGCACTGTTCCTGTACTGACCCCATGTTTGCCCCAGGAAATGAGTTTAAGTCACCGCTCACCCTGTTCTTTATTTTGGAAGTGTCTCGCTACTTGTAGCAAATCCGTCAGATTGGGGAATTGATAACTTCTGTATGACTAGTATACTTACGTTGTGTAGTTCTCATTGCATCAGTTGGGTGTTTATTTTCAAAAGTAGAAATGGTCTCTTTAAACAAAAATGGCCTTCAGCATTACTTGCAGATCTGAGAACAGCTATGTCCTGCCTCAGTTCGTATTTTGGTTGTTGGCACTATTTTCTCATTCCTCCCCAGTCTCCTTAACTTGTCTGTTTTATGGCACTTACTACAATCAGCTTTGCACTAGAGCTTCTCCCTCCCCACCCTCCCCAACCCATTAGATTGTGAGCTCTTAGAAGACAGGGGTGACCCTTCATGTCTGATTCCCCTTCCAGATCTAGCACAGTGCCTTGCATCGAGTAGATTTCAATAAATATATGTTCAATGGCATTGGTCTTCCTTGACTTATTTCGTCAAAGCTTGGTTTATCAGTTCTTCCCTTCCTCTTTTCTCCACACTCTGGAGTTCCGCCCCTGTCTTGCCCGCCCCCGCCCCTGCAACTGCCTGCTGGATGCCTAGAGGGGAAAGGAGGTGCCCTGAGAGAGATGGCTGGTTTTCCTGGAAGTTTAAGCTGTCCCTTGGCAGAAGGGGCCCGTCATTCAGCCAGTTGCCTCCCTCCACTCCAGCTGGGGCTCTCCCCTGGGTCTGAATTCCAAGTGGAAGCAGAAGACCGGCTTGACCCTGAGCTTCTCCCCTAGGAATCAGGAATGGGGTGACAGAAGTGGCTTCTGGGACTTGAGAATTGGCCAGCCTCTCTGGGCTGCGTGGGAGTGGGGAGGTCAGTCTTCTTAGTGGCCAGTGGCCGGCCTTCTCTCTAGTGTCCATAGCCTCAGAAAAGGCAGGTGACAAGGACAGGCTGCTGGCTTCCTGACCTACCCAAATGAAAACAAACAGAGATTGGCCATGGAGTCAGCTGCCCCATCCTGGAAGGCCAAGTGTAAAGTGGGCTCCAGGAAGTGCTTGGGTTGGGCCCTTCTGGGCCACGATGTGCTCCAACAAGAGGAAGCCACATTTTGGAAAGGCTCATGACTTCACCCACCAACCCAGTCTCCCTGGAGGCGCCCAGGCAAGGCCTATGTCATCTTTCCCCCATGGTCCCATCCTCATCACGCTGTCAATTATTCTTCTACCCAAATGCAGCTTCTAAGCAGGTGGCATGATACCACCCTGCCCCACCCGCAGCCCAGCCATCTCTGCTTGCAAGCCAGTTGTTTGGAAAGAACCATTCATTTGCTATGCTGGTTTCAGGATGTGCTTGCTACTAAGAGTTTCACCGATTTTTCCTTAAAACATGTGCAAGCTCTGTTCTGGCAAACTTCCCTGTGTAAAAGTCAAGGCCACAGGTCCACTTGAATAGCTAGTAATGGGCCCAGGGGAGGGGGGACAGCCTGGGGCTTTTCTCTTGGGGCCTTGTGGACCTCCAGCAGGGGGCGGATGGAGAATGTTCATTTCTGCCCCTCTTCTAGTGCCCCTGCCTTCTGGAGCCCTGGAGCCCTGGAGCTTCTCTCAACACACCCTCCTCTGAGGGCCCCCAGAAGTCTTTTGCTTACCTGAGAGTTCACAGTCCCCAGACCCCCCCCCCACCTTATGGGCCAGCGTCTGAGCCTCCCTCATTGCTAAGGAGGCTCCCACCCACAGCCCTCTGCCCCAGCCCACTTCTGCCCAGCTCACCAACCACCTGGGAGGGGCCACTGGCATTGTCTTAGTCCATTCAGGCTGCTATAACAAAAATACCATAAACTAGGTAGCTTTTAAACAACAGACATTTATTGCTCACACTTCTGGAGAATGAGAAGTCCAAGATCATGGTGCTGGCAGAGCTAGTATCCAGTGAGGACCTGCTTCCTCATTCATAGATGGCTGTCATTTAGCTGTGTCCTGTGGTGGAAAGGGTGGGGGAGCTTTCTGCGGTCTCTTTTATGAGGGCACTAATTCCATTCATGGGGCTCCATCCTCATGACCTAAAAGCCCTCTAAAGGCCTCACCTATTAATCCCATCACATTGAGGGTTAGGATTTCAATGTATGAGTTGGGTGGGGGTGGGGGGGACACAGACATGCAGTCCATAGCCAGCATGTAAGTAGAAAGGGGATACTTATGCTAAAATGCAGAATAGTCCCAATAGTCTCCTAGCCCACTAGGCTGAAGCTTCCAGAGCTGTATCGAGGTCCACCGTCAACAGCTCCTCCAAGAGATGCTGAGCGTCTGCTGGGTGCCAGCCCCGCTGGCCCAGGTCTTCATTGGAACACTGGGCTAAAATGCATTTCATTCAAAAGACTGACTGCTGGGCTGCCACTAGCCTCACGTTGAAGTGCACCGTTGATGTGAGTCTGAGGTGGTCCAGCAGGACTGGACTGAAACTATCACACTGGTGATGAGAGAAAGAAGAAAGAAGGAGAGAGAAACACGTGGGCAAGGCTGCCCTGCCCACCATTAATGGAGGTGAGGGGACTTGGGCTTCTCTTGGATTCATGCATTTATGAGTTTGACTTACACTTTGTTGAACTGCTTGACCTTTTTCCCACTGAGCACATATTACTGCTTTAATTAAAATATTTTAAAATATATAATAAAAATATGGCCCCCAAATTTTTTCAGGCAAGACAGCTTAGAAAAAACCTTGTACTCTCTCACCCCTCACCCCTTTTCTGACCTTCATTCAAGAAGCATTTATTGAGGACCTTCTGTTTTCCAAGTCCAAAAGAGAATGACGTAACCCCTGCCCCCGGGGACAGAGCACTAGAGCAAGACAGACCCATAACCAAAATGTTACCACAAATGGGACCTAAGTTCACAAAGCTGGGCTCCTAGGATTTGTGCAGTTTAGTGGGTACCGGTTACACTTGGGTTAAACATTAAAAAAAAAAAACAAAAACTACAGAGCCAAACACACGCGCATAATATTAGCAAATGAATCACCCTCCCTCCATCCTCAGGTCCTGTTGATTTTACATCACAAAGACCTTCCTGCCCGGGGCCCCGGCCTCGGAGTCCATGGCGGTGCCCATGGTGCTGCTCAGCCTGGTGGAGCAGCTCGGGGAGGCCGACGAGGAGCTGGCGGGCAGCTACGCGGAGCTGGGGGACTGGTGCGCCAGGAGGATTCTGCGCCACGTCCAGGTGGGGGCAGGGCAGGAGGCGGGCGGCGGCTGCCAGACAGGGCCTGGGGGGCTGGGGGGCGGGGCGACGCCCTACTCCCCGCCCCCGGGGCGCCTCCTCCGCCCGCCCGCCCCCGCCCCCGCCCCCCTCGGAGCTGGGCCCCGATGGCTCCCTTTACAGACGGGGAGACGGGGCGAGGTGCGGCCCAGAACCCTCGGGAAGGGAAGGAGGGCCCCGGGGGAGCCGGGGTGGGTGCCAGAGCCCCAGGCGCGTCAGGCAGCAGGAAGCCTGGCCGGACTCAACTTCGACCCAGGCCTCTGTGTGTTCCAGGACAGCCACTTCAAAGTCTGGTTGGAGATGACAGGTGAGTGGCATGTGCCCGGAGGATGGGAATGGATGCAGCCTCAGCCTTGACTCAGAAGCCCCACCCCCCAGACCAGGAGACGCCTGCACCCTGGGGAGCTGAATGGGAGGTGCTGAATTGTTGGGGGTGGGGACTACTGACCCTGAACCTCTAGAAGCCTCACAGCACCAAGCTGGCACGGAAGATGGCCAAGGCCAAATCCCAAATCTCGCTATCAGAGAATGAACTTCTGAGATTCCATAATTCTGAAATTTTCTCCAAATGTAACTGTTATTACAATTTTGTTACACACTTTCAGGACCCATGCTCTCAGTTGCCTGTGACTGGTTCATTGGGTCCTTGTGCTGTGCACTTGCCTCAGCATGACCTCATGTTTTTCGAGGATTTGAGAAGAAAGGTTTCAGTAGTATGTTTTCCACAAGGAAGTTTGTACTGATAAATGGAATAGTTATAAATGGAATATTTCCTGCCATATCAAGAAACAAAGGATGTCACAGTCACCAACGATTGCAGCCCTCCAAAGTGAGCCGGAGAGCCCTGAGGAAACTCGGGAGGTGAAAACACAGGATACTGGCCCCAGAGAGCTGAGGTGCATATCAAAGGAATGATTTCAGTGAGCCCAGACTCTTGCATCTTCCCAGACAAAGAAAAGCACTAAATTCCTTACCTTGAGAGATCTGGTTTTCTTTATTTAACAATAATTTTTTGATGTTCCCAATTACCTGCCCTTCGTTGCAAAACTCCTATATATCCTGGCTCCTCCCCTCGCCTGCTTGGAGCAGTTTCTCAGAGCCATCTGAAACGCTGTCTCCCGGGCTGCAGCCGTCATTTTGCCCCAAATAAAACTTAACTCGCAACTCTCACGTTGCGCATTTTTTAAGTCAACAGAACCTAGGATTAACAGTTTGGTCTAATCTCAAAAACCCATTGTCCTTAGTCACTGAGAACTGTCGGCATCTATAGCGGTTCTTGTGACAAGATTTCCTTTACATTTTTTAGCAATTTAAGCATTTTGTAGAGTCTGGTTTGAAGTTTGTTTAGTTGAGACCAAACTGTTTTGAGAGCCTCGTTTTTCTCTAAAACTTGATTCTTTTCTTCATACCTTCAATTCTTTATTATTTCAGGATCAGAGATGATTTATCAAAGACAGAGTTGTATACAACTTTGGAGATTTTCCTTCTGGAAAATCTTACAAAATGAGAATTCCCCATAGGACTTTTTCTGAAAACATTCATGACCTAAATGGAATCAAACAACTGAGTACTAAATTCCATTCTTAAAGTTCTTTTACTCAGTGCAGTGAATGCTGTGCTGGTACACCGAACCACTGAATGACATTATTATTCTGTGTTGTATTATTATTTAAAAATGCATAAATATTCTGTATTTTATATTCTTTTAAATTTATTTTAATTACACAAGCAAAACATGGATATAAGCTCATTTCAAAATATTAAACAAATAGGGATAAAATAGAGGCCCTTTTAGCCACTCTCTAGGCCCCTCCTAATCCCCCCCAAAGGATTCTTCCTGACATTTTCTGCACATTTACATGCACATAGATACATATACATGGGAGAGTTTCTCATGCTATATGACTATTCTGCAACTTACTCTCTTCATATAATTAAGCATGCCTGGGATAGAGGTTGTAACTACAGCTCAGTATTCCACAGCACAGGTGTAGCGTGGTTTGTTCCCTTCTTCTGCTCCTTGGTGCACAGTCAGGTGTCTTGCAGGGTTTTGGAAACAACGCTGCATGGGCAGCCTGGCCCCATCACACAGGACAGGACGGATGCTGAGTCGGGTAGGGCGGCACTAGACGGCTTCAACAAAGAGTCCACCAATAACGTGGTGGTTTACGGAAGATGGAAGATTATTCCTTGCCCACGTAAGTCTGAGCTGAGCGGTCCAGGTTGATGTGGCAGCTCTGCTCCATACAGTCACTCAGGGACCCCAGGTCCTTGCATCTTGTTTATTCTCTCTCCTCCAGACCAGTTTATATGCCCCCCCCCACACACAATCCATTGCAGACCAAGACTGTGGTAAAATGCAATAAAGACGTCATGGCGATGTTGAATTGCTATAAAAGCTTCATAACACTTCTTCCTGATGTCTGTACTAGCCTCATCATGGACCACTAACAGACAGCTAGTGGCTGAGCAGTGGTCCAGGGCCCATGCCCAGGAGCTCGGCTCAAGGACATTGCCTTGACTGCGGGGTCAGCTCCCGCAATGGCACACCCGCGCTCGGGCACCAGTGAAGTGAAGGGGCCACCACACCTACCCCATAGGAGGCTGGGAAACAGTCTAGCTGAGCTGCCCAGCACCCAGGAAAGACAGCCTCGGGTGGGAACAATGAACAGCCTCCCCTACAGATACTCAGAAGTGGCATTTACTGAGTTCAAAGGGTATGGGCATTTTAAAAAAGAGATACTGTCAAACTTCCCTCCAAAAGAGCCTGTATCAAGAGTATATAAGAGTTCCCATTTCCCCCCACCCTTGCCAACACTGATGGGAAAATGGTATCTCCTTCTTATCATTGGCATTTTCCTGATTACTAATATAGTCAGGTTGAACATCTTTTCAAATATTTATGGGCCATTCACATTGACGCTTCAGCAAACTGCTTGTTCATATTCTTTGTCTTTTTTCCTTTTGACTTGTAGTTCTTCTTATATGCTTGACATTAGCCCTTCATCTGTTATACATGTTGCGTATGCTTTCTTCCACAGTTATTTATTTTTAACTTAGTTTATAGTACATTTATTGTGATGCAGAAGTTGTATTTTTTATCCTTATGCTGTCAGCTGTTATCGAGTTTTCCTTTTGTGGTGTCTGCATATTTGCTTAATAACATCTTTATCCAAGGACTAGAAAGATATACTCTAGTTTTCTTTTTATAAATTTGTTTTTATAGTTTTACTTTTTATAGTTCTGGTTTTTATGTTTATATTTTTTTAATCATTCAGGAATCTCTGACACATCATAGACAATCATTGTTTGTCAACTGAATGAAAGAATGGATTCAATGCATGGATGGATGGATACTAAACTGCCAAGTTTTCTGGGCTGTGTTTCTGGAATTCCTGTTGTTCCATCAATTAGTATGCTGATTCTTGCATCAGTACTATACTGTTTCAATTACTATAGCATCATAGTATGTTTTGATATCTAATAAGTTCTTTCTTTTAAATTTATAGGCCAATCTTGTGCATTTCTCTTCAGAATGAATTTAAGAATCAGCTCATCAGTTTCTATTAAAATCCTCTTGGGATTTTTATTGGGGTTGCATTGAAATTATAGATTAATTTCAAGGGAACGAACATCTTTAAAAGTTGAGTCTTCTATCCAGGAACATGGTATATCTCACTATTTATTCAGGCCTGCTTTTATGTCCTATTATGAGTTTTTATATTTTCCTTCACATCTGTCTTACACAGTTTAATACATTTTAGTCCAAAGAATTTTATAGTTTATATTGCTCTTGGGATCAGGAGTTTTTAAAATATTACATTTGTTAATTGCTAATTGCTGGGAAGATAGAGCTTGTGAAAAGCTCTCATATGAGCTCTAATGATTTGCCAGGCAAAATTTTCTACTGCTGCCAAACTGATAAGTGGAAAAAGGTAGCTCACTGTAGTTTTAATTTTGATTTCTCTTATTTAGAAGTCATTTGTATTTCTTTCATGTGAGCTGTATTCATAGCTTTTGCCCATTTTTCTATTGAGTTGTTGGCATTTTTCTTACTATTTTGTAGGTACTATTTACATAATGGGAAAGCTAGTCCCCTTGTCTCTGAAAGGAGTTGCAAATAATTTTCCCTACTTAGCACTTTCCTTGGACTTTGCTAACGGTAATTTTTGTATTAAAGAAACTTCTTTGTTTTTATGTATTTAATTAGGATCCCTTTTCTTTTTTGGCTTCTGAGGTCTAAGTTGTACTTTAAAAGTTGTTCCCTCCTCCAACATTATATTTTAAATGTACCATTGTTTCTTCTAGTAGTTTTATGGTTTTGCTTTTTTAATCTTTAAATCTGATCCATCTGAAATTTAGTTTGCTGTATGTTGTGAGGTAGGGATTCAACTTTATATTTTTCCGAGATGGCCACCTAGGTGTCCCAACACCATTTATTGAGTAACTCACTTTCCCCTGAACTGAAATAACAGTTTTATCATATACTAAATTCTTATTTCTATTTGGGTGTATTTTAGACTTTCCTTTTTTTTCTATTCTGTCATTCTATTCATACACCAGTACCATACTTTTTAAATTACTGTACCTTTATTATGTTTTAATATCTGATAGGACTAGTACCCCTCTCATTAGTCTTCCTTTAAGAATATTGATGGCTATTTTCACTCCTTTAGTTTTCCATAGTAATATATGAGAATCACCTTGACAAGTTCCAACAAATTATATCTTATTTTGGGGATAATTTTTCATTTATAGATTGATGTAGGGAGATTTTGCATCTTTATGAAGTTAAATTTTCCTGCCTGAGAACATGGTAGACCTTTGCATTCATTCAGGACTTTTTTTATGTCCCAGAGGAACATTTTAAAGTTTCTTTTCATAGGTCTTGCATATTTCTTGTTAAGTTCATTTCTAGATATTTTATCTTTTTTGTTAAATAGAGTTTTTTCTTTCATTATGTCTTCTAGTTTGTCATTTGTCTAAATGATTCTGTACCCAGCCAACTTAGTGCATTCTTCTTAACTCTTTGTAACATTTTAAAGTAGATTCTCTTGGATTTTCCAGATATAGAGGCATATCATCTGCAAATAGTCATCATTTCAATTCTGTTTTGTAATGTTTTAACCTTTCAAATTGTGAAGTACAACACTGATGCAGAGGAGGGTGTAAATCATATATGTTTTACATGCATTTCCTGAACTTTAAATAAAGTGAACATGCTTTTAGGGACTTCTCTGGTGGTCCAGAGGTTAAGACTCTGCGCTTCCACTGCAGGGGGCATGGGTTTGACCCCTGGTTGGGGAACTAAGATCTCACGTGCCGCGTGGCACAGACAAAAAAAAGTGAATATACTTTTATAACCATCCCCAGATCAAAAACTTAGAGTCCTACCCTCTGCCCCAGCATGTCTGCTCGAAATCATCTCCCTCTCCCTCCCTAACTTCTACGGTAACCATTTCCCAGCTTTTCATCAGAGTTTTGCCACCTGAACATACATCCAACCATAAATAATGTGCTTTAAGTTTTCCTCTTTTAAAACTTTATATAAATAGAATTGTAATTTATGTATTCTTCTGTGTCTTGCTTATTTCACTCAGCACTGTCTTTAAAATTCGCCCGTGCTGTAGTATATATAGAGTTTATTCTCATATTTTGGTAGGGTATTCCTGTGTATAACTTTTTATTTATTTATTTATTTACTTTTGGCTGCGTTGGGTCTTTGTTGCTGCACGTGGGCTTTCTCTAGTTGTGGTGAGCGGGGCTACTCTTCGTTGTGCTGCACGGGCTTCTCATTGCAATGGCTTCTCTTGTTGCAGAGCATGGGCTCTAGGCACACGGGCTTCAGTAGTTGTGGCACACGGGCTCAGTAGTTGTGGCTCACAGGTTCTAGAGTGCAAGCTAAGTAGTTGTGGCACACGGGCTTAGTTGCTCCACGGCATGTGAGATCTTCCCAGACCAGGGATCGAACCCATGTGCCCTGCACTGGCAGGCGGATTCTTAACCACTGCGCCACCAGGGAAGTCCCTCCTCTGTATAACTTTACCATAGCTTATATATCCATTCTATCCTCGCTGGATATTGGATTTGTTTTCAGCACCCAAATGCTATGATGAACCATTGTCTCAGTTTCCTGTGACTGTCTTAACATAGTACCACAAACTTGGTGGTTTACTACAACAGAAATTTACTGTGTCACCGTTCTGGAAGCCAGAGGTCCAAGATCAAGGTGTCAGCAGGGCCATGGTCCCTTTGAAGGTTCTAGGGGAGAATCACTCAATCTCTGCCCCTGATCACATGACCTTCTCCTCTTCTGTCTATCCAAATCTCCCTCTGCCTTGCTCTTACAAGGACACTTGTCATTGCATTTAGGGCCCACCCAGCTAACCCAGCATGATCCTATCTCAAGATCCTTAACTTCATCACACCTGCAAAGACCCTTTTTCCAAATAAGGTCACATTCACAGGGTCTGGGAGTTAGGATGTGCACATATCTCTTGGGGGCTACTGTTGAACCCATTACAACCACTTACACTTGTTTCCTGGTGCCAAAGTACATTAAGTTTCCCCAGAGTTTGTATACTTGGCAATGAAATGTTGGCTCATAGAAGTATGCCTTCAATCTTCTTACAAAATGCCAGCCTGTTTTCCAACACACATTCCCGTCAGCAGTGTATGAAATTAATTTTCCATTGCTCCACAGGTTTGCCAACTCTTAGAATCGTCAGACTTTTTGGTTCCCACCAATCTGGTGGGTGTGTAATGATAACTCACAGTTCTGTAATGACAAATGAAGTTGAGTACCTTTCATATGCTTGTGATTCATTCAGTTTTCTTATAATGTGAAATAAAATGTTCAAAACTTTGACCCATTTTTATACTGTTATTTGTCTTTTTCTTGTTATTTTGTTCCTTCTATCTTCTAGTTATGAGAATGTTGTCAGTGATGTGTGTTTCCCTTCTCTTCTCCAAATCTCCCATCAGAATCTCTTATGTGGCCCACCCTAACTGAAACCTATAGGAAAGGGAATTCTGGGAAATGTAGTTCGGGGTACTCAAGATGACAAATTACAAAACCACTCCAATCCCATTATTTAACTCTCCTCAAATTACTTAGTTTGCATGCACCATCTGTTTCCTGTCAGGCCACTGACAGATTTAGATGAGTAGTATTTTTTAATCATTCAATGAAACATTACCGAATTTCCATCATGTTGTTGTCTTTGAACCCTGGGTTATTTAAATGTGTATTTCTTCATTTCTAAACATGTGGAGATTTTCCTAGTAATCTTTTTGTTATGAGTGTCAATATGCCCAGAAACACAACTGTAGGTGCACAAGTTGGGCCTATTACTCTCTGCAGTGAGTGAGATGCACGTCATGGGGAGCTGTGGGGTGTCTCAGAATGAATGTACTAGAAAGAACCTATTGTAATATTTGGGCTTTAGTTGGGTGATTTGGGGGAGAGTCCAAGGAACTGAGGGATTGCTTTAGATGCAATCAGAAAGCAAGGGCAATTCTGTGACTGAAGATATCAGTAAATCTTCTCTATAGGGAGATCAACTACAGTGAGTCTAAAGCTGTGATTGGGAAAGTCAAGTAAGAGGGAAATGTTTGGTATCTGCAGGTTGCACATTGACCTTGGTTTTATCTGTGCTTAGAAAAAAATCATGAAATGGCCTTGCTTCATCTCACTTTATCATGGTCTCAGAGTAACCTTGTCTAAGCTTGGTATTCCATGAGAAGGTTTACATCCAGTAAAAGAACAGCATGGCCTGGCTATGAGAGCCAGGCCAGCTTACAAATGTCAGGGGCTGCTGTTTTGCTCTTTTTTTCCTTTCTCATGGGTTTCTAGCTTAATTACACTGTGGTCAGAGATCATGCTATGAATAATTTTGATCCTCTGAAACATGTTAAGACTTGCTTTAGTTCCAGTATGTGGTCAGTTTTTGTAAAGTTCCCTTGTGTGTGCAAAACAATGTGCAGTCTGTAGTTGGGTGCAGTGTTCTGTACACGTTCACTAGATAAAGCTGCCAATTACTGAGAGAAGTGTGTTAAAGTCTCCCAGCTCCACATATGAATTATTCTTGCTAAAAAAAAGAAAAACTTGAACCCAAATCTGGTCAGCCCTCTAGATCCAACTAACAATTTACAGGAAATAATAAGCTCAGAGGAACTTGTTAAACTACCCCCACAGGGATGCAATCATCAACGTACAGACTGTGGGAACTCTACAGTACAAACAACACAGTTTTCTCAACAAATCAATTGCAAAAAAACCCAAAAGAGCTAGAGGAAGAACCTGCAGATTAAAAGACACTTGAAAATAGGGCTTCCCTGGTGGCTCAGTGGTTAAGAATCCGCCTGCCAATGCAGGGGACACGGGTTCAAGCCCTGGTCTGGGAGGATCCCACATGCCACGGAGCAACTGGGCCTGTGTGCCACAACGACTGAGCCTGCGCTCTAGAGCCCACGAGCCACAACTACGGAGGCTGTGTGCCACAACTACTGAAGCCCACGTGCCTAGAGCCCATTCTCTGCAACAAGAGAAGCCACCGCAATGAGAAGCCCGCGCACTGCAACAAAGAGTAGTCCCTGCTCACTGCAACTAGAGAAAGCCCACGTGTAACGATGAAGCCCAACGCAGCCAAAAATAAATAAATAAATTTATTAAAAAAAAAACTGAACACACAGAAAATCTGAAAACTATATAAAAAAAAAGACACTTGAAAACATATCATTCCACTTGATCTCAATTTGTTCCTAATTCAAACAAAAAAACTACGTATAAAGAAAAAATGTGAAAAAGGAGAATCTGAACACAGACTGGATATTTGACAATAGACAGAATTGTCGTTAATTTTTAGTGTGATAATGATATTATAGTTATGTTAATAGAATCCATCTTTTAAAGGTACATACTTAAAATTTATGCAAGTGACAACCCATCACCTTTGCTACATCAAAATATTTTATAATCTTGATGCTGTTATAAATTAAATATTTTCCATTTTTATTTGGAAATCAATTCAAACTGACAGAAAAGTATCCAGAATAGAATAAAAACAACCCATATACACTTTAACCAGATTCACCTATTCTTAACATTTTGCCCCATTTACTTTATCATTCTCATCCTCTCTTTCTATCTTTGCTACTAAAAACAAGAGTCCTGTCCATTTGTTTATCCATCTATTTATCTCTTTATTATGGGTGTGGACTCACAGGTTTCCATCTTTCAATGTCTTATAATTCATTACTCTCCTTACTTATTTGAGCACTGCCTTACTTTCTGCCCCAGTTCTGAGATTGGCCATTTCTCTGAGGAGCCCTGGTTTCTTTTAGTAAAGAACGATATTAGGGACCAAGATCTCGGTGTTGAGTGTATTAGTTGCTACTGGGCTTTTTTCACTGGAAGGAGCTAAGAAACATATTCATGTACTTATTACTACACACACATACATATTTACATACACGCATACACATACATGTGCACATATGCATGCATATACATCTATACCTTCATTCCACATTCATCCCCCTGGGCTTCTTATTTGTCTTCCTCTGTTCCTTATCTGTACCTCTCTTATTCCAGTGAGAACCCTTGCTCCCAACAATGACACATTCAGTCACACATTTGCCCCAGCCTGTAATATAGCAAACTTGCTTCACACTTCCACTACCATAAACAAACCTACTAAGAGCTTGGGCCTCTTGGCAGTCCCCCTTGGCCCAGCAACCTTGCCCAATACTGAGGGTAAATAGTCAAATAAGCTTAAAAATAATTTTTTAAAATAGTGTTTATGAGTTAGTGTTTTATTTCCTCCTCAATGTGGTTATAATATTCAGTTGACATCCAATCAGGTTCGTTTGTTTTCTGTTTTAGGGTTTTTCCCCCCTTCCTATCCTTATTGATTTTATTTCCTGAATATGAAGAACATTACCATGATCATAAAAGTCAAAACTAATCAAAAAGGCATACTCAGGGAAGTAAAGCTCCCTCCCATACCCCTTCTGCTCCATTTCCCCCACCTCTTTCAGATAACCAACTTCTTTGTTTTCTGGGTTATCCTTCCTGTCTTTGTTTTTATAATGATTAGCAGGTGTGTGTATATTTCCTTATTTTCACTTCCTTATTGTACAAAAGGCACCATACTACATATTCTCTTTGCACTTTGCTTTTTCCACTTAACAATAACTCCTGTAAATCACTTTACATCAGTGCACAGAGCTCTTCCTTGTTCTTTTTTTACAACTGCATAACACTCTATTGTGTGTATATATCCTAGTCTCTTCAATCACTCTCCTATGTTTAGACATTTAGGTAGTTTCCAATATTCCAATATTTTTCAATTACTAGTAAAGCTGCAATAAGTAACATTGTACATATGTATTTTCATATTGCTAAAGGTATATCTTGAGAGTAGATTACTAGAAGTGGGATTGCTGCATTGAAGGATAAATTATATACATGTATATATAATTACTGCTTGTTGCTGCTCCCTCCCTCATATGTGCTATCTCCTTTGCCTGCTTTATCTTACATATCACATACCATCATCTGATAGTCTATACTTTTATGGTTATTTTCTGCCTCCTCCCTCAAGAGTGTAAGCTCCATGAGGGCAGTGACTTCATTTTGGTCACTAACTGGAATATAACAGAATGAATGAATCACTGTGCAGCATTTGATCCTATATTTAAAACTTATTTACATGTCTTATTAACATGTCTATTCTCTTCCTGATGGATGTTAGGATTGTTTCCAATTTTGCCCTATTATTTTTAAAAATGCCTCAACGAAAATCCATGTATATGTCTTCATGTATACATAGACAAGATTTTCTCAAGGGTATAGCACCAGGAGTAAATTGCTGAGTCATACAGTGTTCATTCTCCTTTCACTTGTTATTCTCAAATTGTTCTCCAGAATGGATCTATCAATTTACACCCCCATCAGAAACGTAAGAGAATATAATTTTCCCTACGCCCTTGCCAGCATTTGAAATTTCTTTGGTCAACTTGATGAATAAAAATGGTACCTTGTTGATATCTTAATTTATATCCCGATGACATCTAATCATATCTAATATCTTTCATAGATGTGTTGGCCATTTTTATTTCTTCTTCAGTGAATCTTCTGCTTTTATCTTTGCCCATTTTTCTGTTGGATGATTTGTCATTTTCTTCCTGATCTGTAAGAATTTTTTATGAGGTCTTGAAATTAATTCCTGGTCTGTTTTATACATTGGAAATATCTTATTCCAGTCCATCATTTGGTTATAAACCCTGTTAATGGTGACTTTTATCAACACAGTTTTTAATTTCGATGTGGTAAAATGTGTATTTGCCTTTGTGCTTTTGTGTCTTACTTAAGAAAGTTTCAGAAAATTTCCTACTACAAATCATTTGTCTCATATTTTATTTTAATGGTATTTGAATTTTGTTTTTCACATTTATATCTTTAACTCCACTGGAGGTGATTTTTGAGAATAATGTAAGGTAGGAATCTATTTTCTTTTTGTCCATGTGGAGCGCTGAATTTTCCAATCACCATTTATTGAAGACACTCTTCTTTCCCACTGGTTCGTGATGTCATATACCAGATGTCATATACTAGATATGTAAAGGTCTCATCCTTTTTCTGTTCCATTCATCTGTCTATTCCTGAGCCAATACCAGGCTTCTTTAATTACCAGAGCTGAAAATGTCTTGATATCTGATAAAGCAAGTACTCTTCTTTGTTCTTCTTTTTAAAAATATTCTGCAAAGTCTTTATTCATCCATGTTAACTTTAGGATCTGTTTGTCAGGTTTTTACAAACCTATTGGATTTATATTTGATTCAGAGATTAATTTGTAGAAGAATTGTCATGTTAGCAATGCAACACCTTCTCCTTCATGAGTGTGGTATATCTCTCCATTCACTTAGGTAGTCTTTTCTACCCTTCACTTAAGTTTGATAATTATCTCCATAAGGGTGTTGCACATTTTTTGTTAGGTTTACTCCTAGATACCTTCTCATTGTTATAGCTTTGTGAGTTGTATCTCATTTGTCTCTATCTCATCTTCTATTTGGTGAAGGATAGTATATAGGAATACTAATGTTTTCTATATGCTGACCTTCTATCTGGCTACCTTGCTACACTTTTTATTAATTTTAGTAAGTTGTTCACTTATCCTCTTTTTTTTTGTAATATAGAATACATAATCCAACAGTCCTCAAATACTGGTAATTTAGTCTCCTTTTTTCTAATCTCCATCCTGCTCATTTCTTTTTCTTATTGCATTGGTTAGTACTTCAGATGCAAAGGTGAACAGTGGTGGTAGTAACAAGCAGAGGGAATTTATTCTCCATTAAGTATGGTGGCTGCTGTAGGTTTTGTGATAGCTACCCTTTATTAGGTTAAGAAAGTTGTCTTATATTCTTAGTTAGAGAAGAACTTTCATCAGGTACAGGTGTTGATTTATGCATGTCTAATCCCTTTTCTGGGTCTATTGAGATGGTAATATGATTTTTCTCCTTTAATCTGTTATGCAGATTATTGTTTGCCATTTTTTTTTTCTTGATCACTCTTGTCTGAAGTTTGCACATTTTATTAGTCTTCCCAAAAAATCAGCTTTTGGTGGTGGTCATCGTTTCTGCTTTGTTTGTTATTTCATTATTTGTTTGTGGTTTCATTAGTTTTCACATTTATCTTTATTATTTATTTCACTCATCTTTCTTTGGCTTTGTTCTGTTGCTCTTTTTCTAGCTTCTTAAGCTGAACAGTTGCTAATTCAGTTTCATGATCTCTTCTTTTTAAATAAATGCCTATAAAGCTATGCATTTTCCTCCACAAACTACCATAGCTGAATGCCACAGATTTTGATATATATCAAAATTTTCATTTCAAGATGTTCAGAATTTTCTATTACCTCTTTAATGGATTATTTGCAAGTGTGTTTTAAATATTTGTAAATCTATGGGAGAGGGTTTTTTTTTAGTGATTTCTATTTTTGTTGCACTGTAGTCAGAGAACATTTTCGAGGAGACTGTGGCCTAATGTGTGGTTGAGTTTTACAAATATTCTCTGTGTGCCTGAAAAGACTTCTCTGTTGGGCACAAGTTTTTGTGTGAATTTATGTGTGCACATTCACATGTGTCTAATATATACTTATTTTTATGTTAGATTGTTCTTATCTTTTGTAGATTTGGCCATTTCCTCCAATGACTGACTTTATAAGTTTCAGAGATAGATAGATAGATGATAGGTAGGTAGATAGATAGATAGATAGATTGATAGACTACATTGTTAGAAAAGGAAGGCTAACATAGCAGTTAAAAATCATAAAATCTGTATTGGACTAAGAATGCCAAATCCTGGATCCTCTCTATGAGTGACTTAATTTGTTTGTGCCTCGGTTTCTTCATCTGTAAAATGGGGATCACAATAGTACCTTCCTCACAGGATTTTTGTGAGCACTAAGTGATTTAATAGTATAAGGTACTTAGAATTGTAAGTATCTGCGATTAATAGTTACACATAGGTTAATTCATTTTTTTAATGTCCAAAGTAGATTGTTTTGTTTATCAATATAAATGCTTCTTCTACCTCTTATTTGCCTTTAATTCTATTTTGTAAGATAATTAACATTATAATAGTTCTTTTCCTTTGGTTAGTATTGAGTTGGTTCGTCTTTTCTTTTCCTTTATTCTCAGTCTTTCTTAATCACTTTGTTAGATGTATCTCTGTTTTATCTATCCAATCTGAGACTCTATTTTAATCAATTATTTAACCTACTTACCCTTATTGTGATTCTTGAAATATTTGGGGTTTACATCTTATTTCATATGCTGTTTTTGTTTTTCCTTTCTTGTGGTCTACTGGATTGTTTACTTAACTTTTCCCCTTTATTTTCCTTTACTAGTGTGGAATTCATACATTTTGTGTCTATTCTTTTAGTAATTATCCTTAATTTTAATATACATGCCTTAATTTATATCTTTTTTTAAGAAAGATTAAGGTCAGTCACCATCTCTAGCCTCTTTCCAATCAAGATGAGAACTTTCATGCATTTTAATATCCCTCCCTGCCCCTACTTCATCCTTAGTGTTGTGTAAATTTTCACCACCCCTCCCCAATACTAATTTACATTTTTCAACATCTTTTGCCAATTTATTTGCTCACTATTGCTTCTCCATACAACTCTTTACAGGATAAGTTTTATTCTTACAAGAGTACACCCTTTAGTTGTTGTATAAGTAAAGACTATGTTTGGATGCTTGTAATAAGGAGTCTCAAGTCAGCAGTCCAAGATTAGCCCTGCCGCTCAAGGACTTTTCAAGGACCCAGGTTCCTTTTGTCTCCTTTTCGTGTCATTCCTGAGCATGTGGCTCACGCCTTCATGTTAGGAAGATGGCCTCTGAACCTCCTGAATGGTGTGAAAATTCCTGGCATAAGGAAGGGAGACAGTTGAAGAGCCAATATGCATGTCTGACTCTTTCCAGCTGAAGGTTGCTGAGTAAGCAACTAACAGTAGCTGCCACAGTAGTTCTTTTAGATTTGTCTGTGGGTAGAACAATCCCTTAAGCTTGGTACATCTGGCCTTTCCTTTTGAGTGAGAACTACACGGGGATGTAGAATGCTAGGTAGACAGCTTTCTTCCATCAGGACTTGGAATTCCTTTATTGTTGTATGATGCATACTTACTATCAATCTGTCTTTTCTCTTGAATGAATTTGAAGATTTTATCTTTGTCTTTGATGTTCTACACTTTCACCACAATGTGGTTGAGGATGTGTTTTGTCTTTTTTTTTTTAAACCTTGTTTGGCTCTTGGTGAGCTCTTAAAACTTGAGAACTTGTATCTTGATTCAAATCTGGAAAATTTTCAACCATTAGCTCCTAGAATATTTGATCTCTCATACTGTTCTTTCTAATTGGATATCCTATTCCGTCTTGGAGGGTCTTGACTGATCATCATTCATGTCTCTTTGTCTCCCTGTGCTATGCTTTAGGGTCAAGAAGTTTCTTGTTCTATCTCTCTGTTATGGACTGAAGTGTTTCCCCCCCACTCCCCAAAATTCCTATGTTGAAGTCCTAATCCTCAATACCTCAGAAGGTAACCTTATTTGGAGACAGGGTCTTTACAGAGGTAATCAAATTAAAATAAGGTCATTAGGGTGGGCCCTAATGTAATGACTGGTACACTTATAAAAGGGGGAAATTTGAACACAGACATACACATAGGGGAAAGATGACGTGAATACACAGGGAGAAGACAGCCATCAGCAAGCCAAGGAGAGAGGCCTGGAACAGATCCTGCCCTCAGAAGGAGCCAACCCTGCCCACACCTTGATCTTGGATTTCCAGCCTCCACAACTGGGAGACAATATGTTTCTGTTGCTTAAAACTACCCAGTTTGTGGTTCTTTGTTACAGCAGCCCTAGCAAACTCATAAACTCCCAAATCAAGAGTTCTCTTCAGCTCTGTCCGCTCTGCTACTTGACTCACCTAGTGAGATTTTCTTCCATTGACCATTTTAAATTTCTAAGCTCTTACCTTGGTTTTTCATCTGTATCTTCCTGCCTTTGTTTTATGACATCCTGATCTTGTCCTATGGGTGCTGGTCCTTCCTTTATCTCTCTGAAATGATGGAGGGCTCTCTGGCAGGGCTTTGGGCTTCTTGGTGTGTTTTATGGTTTTAGTCTGTGAGTTCATCCTCAGAAGGAATACTCTCCCACAGGAGTTCTGAGCATGGCTGATGCCTGGCTGGTCTGGCAGTTGCTTTGCTAGTCTCTTGACTCAGGAGAGTACCCACCTCCCATGCAGGTGATGCTTATTTCGGCCGTACATCACACATGATGCTGGCTTGGTGTTCAGTATTCCCTGTCTAAACTATTCTCATCTGGCTTCCATCCCCAACTCTTGTCCTGGTCATCAATGGCCTCCAAGTTATTAAATCCAATGGACACATTTATGTCCTCATTTCACTCAGCCTCTCAGCAGAATTCAACACAAGTGGCAACTTTTTCCTCCTGGAAACACTATTCTCTTGGCTTCTGTGACACCACACCCTCCCAATTTTACTTTCGGCACTATTTCCTACCATTCTCCCCCATGTTCACTCCATTCTGGCCTCACTGACCTCCTTTCTGTTCTTGCCACAGGGCCTTTGCACTGTTTCCTCTACCTGGAACTCTCTTCTCCCAGACAAAGGGCTCATGTCTTAGATTGCATTTCCCAGAGCAGACCCTGAAATGAGGATTTAAGTGAAAGTAGTTTATTTTAAAAGTGACCCCATGAAGGCCAGTGGGAGAATGGGAAAGTGAGGCAGGGAAGGAAGGATGTCAGCACTGGGTATGTTATCAAGCAAGTCACCACTGTGGACAAGTGAATCTCACGCCTGAGATGCAAGGGAGCTGAGGTATTTATCCTGCAAGTCTCATCTGTCATTGCTTGAGGGCTGCTTCCAGGCGCATTGACCCTTGCACCTCCAGATGAGAATGCAGCCAGCCAACACCTTGATTACAGCCTGGCAGGATCTTGTACAGAGGACCAGCCAAGCCCAAATACCTAACCCAGGGACTGGGAGATTAAAATGTGTGCTGCTTAAAGCTGCTAAATTTTTGGTCACTTGTTATGCAGCAATAGAAAACACACACCTGTTGTAGAGAGTCGAATGGTGGCCTCCCAAAAGACATATCCACGTGGAACCTGTGAATGTGAGCTTATTTGGGGAAAAGGTGTGATTAAGTGAAGGATCTCAATATGTGATCATTCTGGATGAGGGTGGACCCTAAATCCAATGACTAGGGTCCATATAAGAGACAGAAGACAAGACACAGACACAGAGGAGAAGCCACGTGAAGATGGGGGCAGAGATTGAAGTGATGTGGCCACAAGCCAAGGAACACCAAGGATTACTGGCCACCACCAGAAGCTGGAAGAGAGGCCTGGGACAGATTCTCCCTCAGAGCCTCCAGGGGGAACCAACCCTGCCCACACCTGACCTCAGACTTCTGCCTCCAGAACCGGGAGAGGATGCATTTCCATTGCTTTAAGCCCCCCAGTTCATGGCCCTTTGTTATGGCAGCCCCATGAAAGCCATACCCCTGTGAGTGCACCAAGCAGTAGTGCCTGGGGCAGAATGCAATGGAGCTCCCTCCAGAGTCCAGTAGGGATGGGAGTTGAATCGGGCTTGATCCTGAGGAAAAGGAAGGCTTTGAACAAAGGAGAAGCGTGAGAGAATGGCGAGTTCAGCAGGGTGGGGTGTGTCCATCCGAGAGGCGGTGTTCACTCTGGTGACTTTTGTGTGCAGAAGGGTGGGGGGATGTTGAGGAGCTGGGGCCAGTTCTCCTGCCGGACTTGGCCTCTCGACTGGGGGCAGCAAGGGGCCACTGAGCGGCTTTAAGCAGGTGAGGGCAAGATGTGAGTGGCATTTGCCAAGGACCCCTCTACTGCTGGGTGGAGTAGAGTTTGGAGAAGACCGACCTGGAGGCCGGGAGAACCACAGGGGGCAGTCCCCATGGTCCAGAGGACAGAGGGCACCTGTGAGCTCAGCCTGGAGCCTGCTAGACCGAGAGAATGTGAGGCTGACAGGAGGGACAGAGCCCTTTCAAGACCAAAGAGGGGCCTCGGATTCACACACAGTAGACTTTGCTTCATGCTCAATAACCCAAAGGAAGCGGGAAATGCGACCACAGCAGGAAACCAGGCAGTATGGGAGTTCCCCCCGCCCCCGCCTGTTTGAACCATCAGGTGGTTCCCAATGGACCGATCAATCCATCAGCTGTCCCTTTTAGGTGACTGCAGTGGCCCTTCCCTCCACAGGCTGTGATTCTGAGCTCGTTGGACCCCAGCTGGGCCAGGACCTTTACAGTCCTTCCCAGTTCCTGAGTAAGCATAACGGAATTCTAGGTACGAGGGACTCAGCCGTTGCAGGGATTGAATCTTCTAGGCCAGCTTCCCAGTTCTTACATTCCATTCGGATTGTGCTGCAAATCCCAGCAGAAAGCAGAATTTTCCAGAGGGGGCAGACTCTCCCCTGGCTGTGCTCCCAAGGCTTCTGCACCTCCTGTACTGCTGCGAGCCCCTGTAGCCAAGGCCAGTGGACTTGTGGTGGCCCCCAAAAGATGTCTACATTCTAATCCCTGGAACCTGTGAATGGACTTTATATGGCAAAAGGTACCTTGCAGTTGTGCTCGAGTTCAGGACCTTGAGACCGGTAGACAACTCTGGAAGATCTGGGAATGCCCTAACTGCGATCATGTGAATCCTTATAAGAGGGTGATCTGAACCACAGAAGTGAGAAGGCAATGTGATGGCAGCAGAGAGAGAGTTAGAAGATGCTGCACCGCTGGCTTCAAAGATGGACGAAGGGGTCTCAAGCCAAAGATTGCAGGTGCCTCTAGAAGCTGGAAAAGGCCAGGAAATGGATTTTCCCCTAGAGCCTCCAGAGGGAGCACAGGCTTGCTGACACTTCGATTTTGACCCAATGATACTGATTTCAGACTTCTGACTCCCCCGATTGTATAAGCTCCTTAGCATAGGCTCCTTCTCAGGTCCTGGGAGGGGCACTAGCAATATCGTATTTGTAATTTTATGTTCTTTTTCTTAAAGAGGGGCCTCCAAATTGCATAAGCTTTAGGCCCCACAAAGCCTGGATGCACTCGTGGCCATGCCGAAGCACCCACTGGCACGTGGGATGAGACCCGCATGAGGGGCTCACTGTGGTTGGCAGAATTCCTCCTCTGAGCCCTCTTCTCCACAAGGCCTCAATCTTGGCCGATAAAGACTTGAACAAAACACTAACACAGTTTCTAACAGCTCCAGTCAGCCTCCCTAGAATGACCCTGGCCTCCTTAGAGTGCCGGCCTGAGAAAACTCAAGGCTGCCAAAAGAACTTGCAGTTTGTTCTAGCCCACGCCTGAAGATGGGCCCTTATCTCCCAGCCTCTGTGGGATGGCAGGAGCCTAACTTTGAGAAGCAACAGTTAGCGAAGCCGTGCAGGTTTCACGTGGACCACCCCCACTTAAAACTCCCAGTCCCCTCTGTACGGATTGGAGCGGTGTTGAGTTCACACTGGGCTCTTTTCCCCAGTGCAATAGTATATTACTGATTAACATTTGTTCTTGCCACTTTAACTAGGGTTCAGCTTTGATTTTTCTCTGACATACCCCAAGTCCCAGCCCCTGTGTGATGCCCCAGCCTGCAAATCTGATGGGCCACCACGCCCATGACTGGGTTATGTTCTAGGACGCAGGTGACTTTAAGAAAGAGAAATTATCCCCAGTGGACCTGACCTAATCCCAGGAGCCCTTTAAATCTGGGTCTAGTAGCCAGAGACCAGGAAGTCAGAGATTCAAAGCATGAAAGGGATTCAATGAGAAGGAAATTCTCCTACTGTCTTTGAAGATGGAGGGGGCCATGTAGCATGAATGCAGGCAGTCTCAGTGAGCTGAGAGCAGCTCCCAGCTGACAGCCAGCGAGGAAATGGGGATCTTGTTCCTATAGCCACAAGGAGCTGAACGTGGCCAATGACCTTGATGAGACTCCAGACTAGAAGGCAGCCTGGTGACACCTTGAGTGAAACCTGTGAGGCCCTGAGAGAGGACTGAGCCACATCATTCCTGGAACTTCTGACCAATAGGGCTATGAGCTAATAAGTGGGTGTTGGTGAAGCCCACTGAGTTTGTGATAATTTGTTACGCAGCCATAGCTAACTAATACACTTGCCAATCATGATTTGGTCCCTGGCTGAACACATGGCTGCAGCAGGCTAACACCCAAGAGAAGGGACTCTGCTCCTCCTCTTCCTGTAGATCATAGCATAAAAGTCACTTCCTCGAGGCCCCTTTTCTGCCCCCTTTCCTCCTAGACTACACTTGGACCCTTTTGGGCTCTCAGGATGCCTGGCATTTTCCTACACAGCACTTTATCACCATTTGTAATCAGTTGTTTAACTGTGAGGTGACTTTCCTGTGTCTGGACCGTGACATCCGTGAGGGCAGGGAACTGTCTGATTTGGGTTCCCGGCTCTGTCTCAGTGCCTAGCAGAGTGCCAGGCACACAGTTGGTGCTCAAGAAATGGGATGAATGAGCAGCAACGTGGGAGGCAGGGGTGCCGAGGAGGTGGTCAGGGGGCAGCCCTGAAATTCCAGGCAGTGAAGAAGGGGAGCCCGGAAGGGGCTGGGCTGGTGCTCTCTCCCGTCAAGGTCACAGGAGGGTGGAGGAGCAGGAGTGGGGGGAGGACAGAATGAGGAGGCGCTTGGCTGTCAGGGAAGGGGCAGGCCCAGGGTGTGCCCACAAGAGCAGGGAACCAAGGGGGGCACAAGCAACAGGGACACTCGAGACGCATCTGACTAGAAGGGCCAGAATGTATACCCAGGCAGAGGAACGCAGGTACAGGAAGTGACTCTGTAGGTGGGGAGACAAGAGGAGTGTGAGGTGGTGGCCCCTGGAGACACACGTCAGCTGAAGCAGGAGGTGCAGGAGAGGAGGGTGCGGGCTGGAGGAGGGCACAGTGGAAGGTCTGGGGAGGAGCACAAAGGAGACGGTGGAGGGCAATGCAGGGAGCGGGGGGTGGAGGGGGAGGCCCAGGGAGCTGGCATCGTAGCACCTACCAGCAAGAGTGGGTGGTGAGGCTGGTGGGCTCAGCTGTAGCCAAGGTTTCCAAATGGATCTCGGGGGTCCCTGGTGGCTCACTCTCGGGCCTCTAGGAAGGGGGGGTGTGGCCCACAGGGAGCTTCCCACTCCCCCACCAAACTCTGAGTTCCATGTCTGTGCCCAGAACTCCTGGCCCAGGCGGGCCAGAGCGGGTGCTCCACAAACTTCGGTGTCCTAGAACGACACCTGCTGTGCGCAGGCAAAGGGCTAGGAGCTGGGGTGTCTGGGGGAACCACACGTTCCCTGCCCTCACGGAGCTCGTGGTCATGAAAGGGAAATAGTCATCCCGCCAGGAAAGAAGTGGGGTCATAACATAATGGTTCTGGCAAAGGAAGCCTCAGTTTCCCATCGTGTTCCACATTTTGGGTCACGTGTGCCACACGAGGCCTTGGCACGAGTGTCTCACTTCCATGGAACACCCTCCTGCCCCCTACTGCTTGTCTTTCAGGTTTCAGATTCAAGGTCACCTGCTCAGATCGTCTTCCCTGAGTCCCACCCCTGTTCATCTCTATCCTATCTGTTCACTTTGGAGCACTTCTCCCAGTCCATTCTTTTCTAACGTGAGAGTGGGGTCTTCCATGAATGTCCACCTCCCTGAGTCCGTCCTCTGGGCTTTCATGTGCCCCAAGACCTAGCCTGGCGTGGGCCGGGCCTCAACGACCACTGGCAGAATAAGTGAAGGGAGGGGTTGTAAAGATGAAATGAGGTGAGCTGTGGAAAAGTGCCCAGCACAGCATCTGCTACAAAGTGCTTTTGGCATTTCCTTGAACCGTGAGATCCGAACAGAATGTAAGTTTCGGAAAGTTGGTAACCAAAGCAGTGGAGTTGAGAGCGTTTCCCATCAGGCGGGCTTTGATCACTTGACCACGTGGCTACAGAAGTTGCCTCCAGCCCTTCCTGGGAGACCCTGGCCTGAGTCATGGAACTCTCTAAGTTAGAACACAATGTTTCCATCAGCTGAGCTGCTGATCGAGGACAGATCTTGTCACCACTGGCCACCCTCCCAGACCCTGCCCTTGGAGCTGTGCTCACTGACTGAGGGCCAGTTCTCAACCTCGAGGCCTTGGAGCTCTGAAATAGAAGTCACCAAGGCAGGGCTTCTGGAAATGGCGCCTTCGGGTGGAAGAGGGGTCAGTTGGGCTCTGAGAGGTCCCCAAGGGAGGCTCTCAGGCCAGTGGGTGAGAGAGAAGTGGCCCATGCGGTCACAGGCAGTAACCGAGGCAAGGCAGGAGACCCCTGGAGACGGTGCTGTGTCACAGCGGGCTTCAGAGTCTGGGCTCCCAAATGTGGAGACACAACCCTGCCTGGGAAGGAGAGGGCACGGGCGGCCAGTGAAGGATGCTAGCATGCCAGGAGCAAAATGTATCTGTGGGCTCCTCTGTGCCACCTTCTTTCTGGTTGGGGCGCTCAGAGACACAAACAGAAGGCAGTGGCACTTCTCACTACATCTCTGCTCCCGAGGGCCCCTCAGAGACCCCATCACCCGCCCTCACCTAGGAGGGGGACTTGAAACTGGCCTTCAACGCCTCAGGCAGGACCCAGGGCCCCAGGAGCGCTGAGGAGGCCCCTCTCACAGTGCCTCTTTCCTGGTGCTGCAGCTTCGGGCCTGCCACCCTGTACGTTTCATGTCATCTTGAGAAACATGTCCTGCTTTCAGCACCAGAGAAATGGCTGCCCCCGCCCATGCGTCCTAACTTGAATCAGGGCCGGGGGAGGCCCGCATGACATTTGAGGGTCGTCAGAAGCATGCATTTTTGAGGACTCACTAACCCAGCATGGTTACCTGTGCGTTCTCACTGACCAGGATGGATGCGAAGCCACCCGGGAGCTGGTGTTACACCTAATGTTTCCTTTTGTCCTCGTGGCCTTTTTAAAAAATGTCACTGCTGTGGGACCCCATTACCCCAGTTCAAACACCTGGCACCGCCTTGGGATAGAGGGCAGAAGGGACATGGACTTGCCGTCCCGAGTTCTGACATCAACAGCAACAGTAAGAGTGTGTGGAGTCCGCCCCCTCCCCCAACATGGACCACACACGCGCGCAGCCACCCAGGTCCCCAAGCCCTCCTTGATCGCGGCCAGGCTCATGCCCAGGCAGTCCTCTTGCCCTCCTTCCTGCCTGTGTTCTCTTTCCACACTTTTCTCCCGAGGCCAACAGCCGGTCCCCTCCATGGGGCTGGGGGTAGGGCAGACAGTGCGAGGTGGCATTCACCTTCATGAAGACCTCAGCCCATGGGGCTGCAGGGCTCCAAGGCTCCGGACCTGAGCTCAGACTCACAGACTACATGGCGGTCGCAGGCCCACGCTTACCAAAGCAGAGGAGCACTTCCTCCTCGCTCTGATTTCAGGGGGCCAGAGATGAGAGCCATGAGCTAGGAGGTGACTGACAATTGGCCTTGGGACTAAAAATTAGGAAAAGGATCAAATCTTAAGCTACAAGGTTTTGTTCTAGAACCTCAGTTCATCAGAGCTATTCCGTCTGAGACCCACCAATGGCGGGCGGCTGCCTGGGTCCCACAGTGAGCTTGACTTGGGGCAGCGCGGAGCTTGTTTACAAAGGGCAAGGTGACTTGTGTGGGTTTGCAGACGGAACTAAGCCCCTGAAGCCAGGTCAGGTAGAACGATCCTGTTGTGACACATTGGTTTACCAGTGGCACCACGTGCCTGGCTGGCTCTGGCAAATTACTTATGTCAAACTTACAAGGGCCTCTGCACCTCTTAAGGACATGGGTTCCAGACTCCACCAGGGTAAAGCCTATTTCACGGTGCAGGATAACCATGGCCCTGCGACAAAGAAGCTTAGCTCGGCAGGCAGGGAACTAGCACTCTTCATGTGGCTTTCCTTGCAAATCCCATCTCCCGTGTCACATGAGTACTCTGCTGTTGCCGTGGTGAATTGGTATTATACTGTGACCTTGATTCTGAGCAGAAATGTACGTTGCCTTGACCATGATTAGACAAAACTGGTTGTCTAGGAAACAGCACAGTTCTGAGGACAGGAAGGGCTAGATCATTCTTAGCTTTGACTGGAAGCCGCACAGGGTTACGTTGTACCCAGTGAGGTCTCGGCTTTCCTCTGGGGCCTCTTGGCTTCGTGTTTGTGTGTGTGACACAGAGAGAGGGAGAGAGAGGGGCGGAGAGAGAGACAGAGGCAGACGGAAAAGGGGGTAGCGCTAGCATCCCTCTGTACCCTGGGAAGTTTCAAGCCAAGACAAGCCTCTGCAGCTGTTGTTTGGAAGTGAAGGGGGCCGGCAGCACCCTCTCCCATCTCTTACTGGGAGGCTGCTGGGGAGGGGAGCAATACTCCTCGATACTTCTGGCCTCCTGCCCATTCCCTATCATCACCCAACGTGGCTCCAGAGCTGGGGAGGCGTTGCACCGGGGGAAGCCCCTACTGGGCTCTGGGACACAACCGTTTCCCATAGAGGGTGCCTGTCTCCATCTATGAGAAGCTCCCCCACATACTCACACTCACACACACACACACACACACACACTGCGCCAAGGGCCGATAGATGTAGTTTGTTGGGACTTGAATCTGTTTCTTTCTCCACCTGAACCACGCATGCTACTCAGAGCTGGCTTCCCAGGCCAGCCATGAAAGCCACCTTGACCTAGAAAGAAGCCTTGGAGGATGGATGCTACCAGCCTGTGGGCACAGATGCCAGCGTGGCAGGGGAGGCAGTTCCCAGCAGGGCACACTGAGTGAGGACCCGGCAGAGGCTGCGTGCAGGGTGATGTCCTCCTCAACCTGTGCCCTTCCCTCTCCCAACACGAGAGCAGCCCAGGTTAGGAGCACATCCCCCGCCCCCTGATGGACACACCTGCTGACCAGTAACTCCCATCCAGTTGCCCAGGCTGAAAACCTCCCCATCATCCTTGACTCGTCTCTCTTCCTCAACCACAAGCCCACACCCCTCTCCAGTCCATCAGGAACCCTTGTTTCCTCAGCCCCTCGGTGGACCCCCAGTCCAGCCATCCACCCCTTTCCATTATCCCTGCCGATGACTCCAGCCCAGGCCCCATCCTCCCTCGACTGACAAACGCACGCAGGGAGGGGTACAGTGAATACTTCTCAAATAAATAACTGAGCAGGACTCGCTTTATTGAAATATTCACTTTATCAAGGTAGTCTGGAACCGAACCTGAGATATGTGATGTATGCCTGTATTATACTCATTTAATTTGATTGGGAACAAAGAAAAAGAAATCACAAGAAACCTGAACTTGTACTAAATGTTTCTTTACAAGGAGTATTAGTTCCTAAAAGATCCCACAAAAGTTAAAGAGTGAAATTCTGAAAAATGCTAAGCTTTTTGAAATATTTGAAATATTATGTTTTGGGTTTTTTTTTAACTTTAATCTTTATTTATTTATTTATTTTATGTCTTAGGTCATGCCTTGCATGGCATGTGGGATCCTAGTTCCCCAACCAGGGATCAAACCTCTGCCCCCTGCTTTGGGAGCTCAGAGTCTTAACCACTGGACCGCCAAGGAAGTCCCTGAAGTATTATGTTAATGATATACTCCAACACAGTATCCAATGACTCTCTGCTCTAACAGATGAACAAATCATTCCACACTCTTCCTCCCGCCCCCTCAGTCCTCCACGTCTGGTTTTGGTTAGATTATTACTTTTACATTGTCAAGATTTCTAAGATTTACGTTCTGTCCTATAGTAGGATAAGCATGAATGCATAATTCCACAGTTATGGAATATTAGTTCTGCATATAAATGGATTCAGTGGTCAGGATTGTTCTTCCATTTCTAAGTTCTTTGCTTCAATTCATCTTTTAGTTGGCTAGCCTTTATTTTTCAGTGGTAATTTTAACTTTCTGCTTTTAGACTTGAAGGACAAGTTGGATGAATGGAACATTCTCGGAGCAAACTGTCTTTTCCTCAGAAGTTTGGAAAACTTTTCCCACTGGCTTCTGGCACTGAGAACTGATTCAGAGAAGTCTAAGGCCAGCATGACTTTTCCCAGGAAGATATTCTTCTCTTGATCGTTCTCTTTTTTAGGAAACCAATTATGTATGTGTTGCATCTCCTTTGTTATCTCCCAGATTGTCGTCTGTTCTCCAATCTTCTACTCTCTCCCATTTTGTATTCTGTGATTTCTTCAAGCCTAACTGCTATGTCCCCAGGTGGCCATTATGTACGTGGTCTCCTTGGTCACATTTACTTGGATCGTTATTGCTCTCAGTGTGGCTTTCATCTCAGTAATATTTCTATTTTTCTCTTCCAGTTCTTTTCTGAGTTCTGCTACGTTCCTTTCATTTCCTTCTACCTTCTTATAGTCTCTTCTTTGAACCCTACATCTCTTCTTCAAATTTTATTCTGAGCAATCATGTTTTCTAAAGCTTTTTTGCATCTATGGAGTTTTGGGGTTTTTTAAATTTGTTTTCTTTTGTTTTTATCTAGAGTCTTCCTGTATTATTCGTGTAATTCCCCTTGTGATGTGCTTTTCTTTTCCTGTTTGCTTCCGTTCCTTTCCTCCTCTTATTATTTTTGTAATTGTTGCTGTTTCCATTTTATGTATAGGGCCCATATTGGGCTGTGAATGCCCTTGATTTTGCCAACATGTCCACATCTTCTCCCTGGGTCTCCACAGTGACATTCCACTGCTCCAGTGCTCTGTGTCCTTAATTTTCATTAATCTAACCAGGTCTTCCGGACTGTAACCTTGGACTTTGGGGCAGTCTGATTCCTGCTCCAGTTCTGAGGATGCATTGCTGGCCCAGCTTGCTCCCTATCCCTGACCAGACATAGCAGTGTTTGGTTGGAGAGCTTCCTAATTTTTGGTCTGGTGTTGTAGCCATTTTTCTCTTTGAAGCCAGGCCAGCCCATCATTTTTCTGTTAAACTGGAGAGGGGGAAAGCCCAAGGCTTTGAAGGAACTTCCTTGCTTAAGTCGGTATCTTTCACAGGCAGCTAAGATTCAGGCAGGGGCACAGAGCACCCAGCTCCACCAGCTCACAGGCTCTCGACTGGGGAGGGGCCCAGGCTGGGAAGACCTAGCCCGTCCAGGCTGAGAGCTGCTCTATGGGGAAGAAGATGGGTGAGAACTGTCACCCAGCCCTGCCCTCCGCCAGCCATCATACTTGTGAGGTCATATCCAATGTGTCTGTTACACGTCACACTAGGCCCCTGGGAGATGTGGCATGGCTGAGAGCCAGCCCTCAGCTGGCCGCCTCTCAGGGGCCTCACAAGGGAGCTGAAGACTAGCATAGAAGGAGATGTCTGATATCCCAACATGGCTGGGCGTGGCGAATGGGCTCCAGCCCTTTGATGACCAAGTCGGGGGTCTTGGGCAATCCCAAGGCTGAGTGGTTCCTTAAACCGTGACCCAGGCCATTAGATGGCGGACCTTCCCAGCTCCCTGGGCAGAAGTTAAAGAGAAAGTGGCCCGAGGTAACTGCTGAAAGGCAAAGGCAATGAGGACTGCGAGGCACCCCAGGAGGACAAAGTGAAGCAATGGGCAGCAAGGAACCAGCAGCCTGTGGTCAACCCGAACCTGGGACCATAAGGAGCAGGGAATCCTGGGAAAATTAGTTGCAGTTTACCCCAAGCGACACGGTACACTTGACAAGTGCTGTCTCCCAGCTGGGGATGCCTCACTGCTTCCTCCACCCCTCCTCGCTGCCCCTCTATGTGCACCTGCAAACATCCACCTTCTGCTTTAGAAGTACACGTGTGCCCTTGGGTCCCTGAGCCCCCCAGCCCTGAGAGCACCTGTGTCCATGGGCGCCAGAGGGCAGGGCTCGGCGAAAGGATCACTGAGGGGAAACTGCTGGGGCCTGACCTCTTGGGGACCCCGCAGGGCAGCACTGCCCTGTAGCAGAGCTGGCAGCCAGCACGAGTTCCTGATGCAGCCCCCATGACAAGGTTCTCGGATCCCCCAAGAGCTTGGAATGAGCCAGATGTCTGGAACGCACCAGATGGAAAGACTGACAGCTTACACGACGATGATTGAAGCAGCCTCTCCAGCCCAAAGTGTTCAAAAAGACCAGGCTTTGGGGTCTGCAAGACGGCCACTGGAGTGCAGGCTCACAAGCTCCCTCAAGGCCAACCTGAGCTCAGATCCCTGCTCACCCAGAAGTCGCTGGCTCCCTGGGGGGCCTGGCTGCCAGCAGAGTCCCTGGAGCCCCGCTCTGGTGAACTTGTCCCCCAAAGCGCAGTGTGACCACTAGAATGTGTCTGCAGAGCAAGGCTTAAGCTCCCACACCAAGCCCCTGTGGGGAGCTGCTCAAGACCAATTCCACAGTGTCCCCCCAAGGGACCGGCACCGAGTTGCCCGCCCAAGCAGCCACTCCATAGGGGGAATCTCAGTGGCCATTTGCCAAATACAGTCTCCCCCTCTGCACACAGGGACTGGGCTGGCACCAAGATGGGACTGGAGCCTGGAGGGGGCACCAGCAGCGTCTGCCCGGGGCTTCAGGGAGAGCCGTCCACACAGTGAGCTGGCAGCCCTTGGCTGCAGAGCCATGGACATAGCCCTGTCTGCTGGAAAGGGCGTGGCAGGGGGTGGAGGGCGCGCCACTCTGTGGGCCTCTGCCAGCTGCCTCGGGTCCCAGCAGGACCAGGAGGGGCTAGAAAATGTGGGCTTGGACTGCGGGCCGGAGACGGAGAAGGAAATGTGAAAGGATGTCAAGGTCTGTGGAGACGTCTCTGGCCACTCCATGTGGGACATGAGTACAGCACCTGAAGCTTCGGGGAATGGAGACAGGGCAGGACACTGGGGACAGGGTCCCCCCACAACCAGTCTCCTTGGCCCCCTCAGTTGGAAGGAGTCAGCTGATGTGCTCTTCCTCCAGTTCACGGGGAAGAGGGAAGCCACTGGAAGTCTCAGAGAAAGTAATTCAGCCTGAGAGAGAAGCCACTCTGCTCCCACACTCACTCACATGTTCATAAAAGCACACACACTCACACACACTCACACACCCCCCACACAAAGTCACACACACATTCACACATATTCACATAAACCACACACCCACACACATTAACATGGACCACACACACTCACCCACATATACGCCACGTGTGCACACCCCACACTCACACACACACACTCACTGAAGCTGTGCCTCGAGACTCCCGATCCCAGGGCCTCGCCCGCGCTCCTCACAGGCTCGTCTTCACTGCGGAGCAGGCGCACCCAGCTGGCAGGAGGCACCAGCTTGACCTGGGCCTGGATGGGCTGCTCAGGCAGCGGCGCGCGCCCTGCCTCTGAGCACAGACCACAGGCCCTGCTCTCACCATCAGACTGGCTCCCCCTCACACTTCAGTTCCAAGAGACAGGAGGCGAAGACCCAGCCCCTGACCCCATTCTCCTAGGGCCCCGCACCTTAAGCCCCCCCCCCCCCGCCCCGCGCGCCTGCTTTCCCCCAGACTCGCCCTGCAGGCATTAGCCATGACCTTCCAACCCCCAGCCACCCAGCAGGAGCCTGGGGGCTGGGGGTCCTTTCGAGGCGTGTCGTTGGGAGGCCCTTGTACCACTTGGAATCTTTAGTCATCACATCTCACTGTGGCCAATGGCAGCGCAAAGGGAATTAGCTGAAGGATGGCAGGTGTCCCATCAGCATTCGGGGAGGGCTGGAGAGCCAGGCCTGGAGGCTTTGCAGAGAGGAACAAGGCTCCGAAGCATGCCACGCTGCTGGGCTGGTGAAAGCACCCCTTTGGCTCCCTCCCTCCCACCACCGAGCACAGACACTGTGGTTTGCACCACCCCTGTGGGACTTGGGTGCTGCCATGACCACCATGGCTGCCACCGCTTCTTGAGAAACAGGTCTGATTGCCCCCGCCACCACCTGCCCACCCGAGTGGGATCTATGTGGCCCCTGCTCTTCCCAGCTCTGAACCCAGACTCAGTCGGCAACGGGTGCATCTGACTGATGGGTCCCAGTCCTGTGCCCACGCCCTGGCTGCGAGGGAAGCTGGGAGACTGCACACCTGGCATCTTCTGCTCCTCTTGTGGGCGCTGTGCTCAGCCTCATAAACTAGCAACGTCCCGGGACAGAAGGAATGAAAAGCGTCCACTGGGCCTGCCTAAATGGTCCAACAGCTTCCCACTGCCCTTAGCATGAAACCCAGGTCCCCCCATCCCTGAACGTTACCACTTCAGAGAGCACCCCTGCCCACCACCCCGCGCACAACTGTGCCTTCGCCCTGTGCGTGACACCAGTCTGGTCCTTTCTTCTCGAGAGCAAATCTGTTTGCAGCTGGAGGTGGTGTGGGGATGTTTGTGCCCATTCTCCTAGAAAACGCACGAGTGTCCAGGCGAGATTTCCAGCTGCTTGGTGAGTGCTGTCACTGTTGTTCCACAGGGAGAGTTTCACATTTTAGGATCCCTCAAGTTTAAGGACATTTGGGCTTTTTCAAAACTCTATCAGTCGAATACTGGCTTTCTCACCAAGGAGGCTAGAGACCTCCTGGCACGACAGCTCCTTGTTTCGGGGCCCCACGCCGTGCATCATGCACTTTGAGCGGTCCTGGATCCCAGGAATTGGATGCCAGTGGCACCTGCCCCCAGTGAAGGAGAAAACCAGGATCACCCCCACCCATTTTCAGAACACATAGGACACATGACCATCCCAGCATGAGAACAAATTGAACCCCAAAACTTTACAATTCACCTATGAAATGGAAGAAAAACCCTCACCACCTCTGGGTCTGCATAGTGCCTACCCTACCCTTTCACTGGAGAGGTGTCCCGTGGGTGCTGAGCAGGAATCCTACTCTGGACCCCCGCCCTCACTGCCAGCAGCCCTTTCCCTCCATTGCCCACAGCAGAGGCCAGACTCAGCTGAAACTTTCAGGGAAATTTATTAACCAAAAACGTTGACTGAAACCATTGAACAGAGGGCATGATAACACAGAGAGGAACTTCTAACAGCCACCGGAGGCCACGGGTCCCGGCCCCCCCCCAGGGTCCCCAACAAAATGCCTCCGCTACACCCCACCCGGCGGCCCTCCATCCCCCCACTGTCTCCCTTCCTCAGGGCCCCGCGGGGGGACGATGGCTAGGGTGTGAGTGTTGGGGGGAGGGGAGCGGGGGCTGGGGGGCTCCTTGACACCTGGGTCCCTCTGGGACCTACAGGGACACATTTGGGCTTGCCAGCGCAGGGAGCAGCCTGCCCCAGGGGACACTGAATAGGGGTCCCCTCTCGGGAGGGAGGCCCAGGCACCTTGAGTGGCCCTTAACATGGGGCCAGGAGGCTGCCTGGCCTGGCCTCCCCCTGCCGCCAAGCCTGGGGGCCCCGGGGCCTGCTGAGACTACTGGCCTGAGGAGGACCCCGGGGGGCTCATCTCTGCAGCCCCGTCCTCATTTCCCGGCACTTCCGGGATGGGCTTGAGCCCCTCCTCGGGGGGCTCCTCGGCCTCCTGGCCTCCTGCCTGGGCGAGGCCCTCTGGCTCCCAGCCCGGACCTCCTGGGGCCACCGGGGAAGCACTGCCCACCCGGCCAGGCATGGGGGCCCCGGGGGCACCTGAGGGTCCTGCCTGACCTAGGCCCGCAGGGGCGGGAGCACTTCCGTCTTCCTGAGTGGCCGCGGAGGCCTTGTTGGTCTCCCCAGGGCCAGGGGCTGCCCTGGCGGCACCATGATCTTCAGGGGCCGCCTCGCCAGCCTTGGCAGTGCCGGCAACTGCCTCACTGGCCTTTTCACGCGCTGGGTGGTCCTCGGCGCTACCTTCCTTGGAAAGGGCGGCCTGGGCGGCGGTATCTTCACCGGCCGGGGAGGCCTTGGTGCCATCTGCAGTGGTGCCCTCGGTGATGGCCTCATGGGCCGGGGCGGCCTGGGCGGCTGCTGCCAGGACTCCCACGTCCACACGGGCCTCTTCTCCCCCTGGGAACTGCTCACTGCTAGCCGGGTCGGCCTCCCAGGCCTCGGCCTTCTGGACGAGCCGCAGCATCCCCAAGAAGCCGGGAGGCCTCCGCATCAGCCGCATCCTCCTCAGCTCCTTCTGGAGCGTGTCGTTCAGCCGGGCCCGCATCAGCACCTGCCGGGCGCGCACCTGGTCCGCCGTGGCCGGGTGGATGGCCCCCTTCTCCAGGGCCGACTGCAGCAGGCCTTCCAGGCGCATGACGTACGCAAAGAGAGTCTCCTGGGGCCGCTGGGCACAGGTCACGACCTTCAGCCGAGCGCTCACCCGGGGGTCCTTGTTCCCAAACCCCTGCACCAGCGCGGCCAGGCAGTCCTGGGCAGCCAGCTCGGGATCTTCCGCCAGGAGGCCGCACAGGAGGTCCAGCGCGGGGCCGCGCAAGCTCTCCACCAGCCTCCTCCTCCTCTCCCTCTCAGACACGTGGCGCCACAGGTGCAGCATGTCGTTGGCCTGCTCCAGCCAGCTCTCAAAGGACTCTTCCCCGTGGCCCGGCTCTTCCACCCCCGAGAAGGTTCCCAGCTCCTTGTAGCCCATTTTCTCTAGCACGGGCTGCAAGGCCTGCCTCCACTGCTGGGTCCAGGGCCCTGCCTCATCCATGGCGGCTGCCGCTTCCACAGCTGCTTTCTCAGCTGCAGTCATTGCCTCGCCCATGGGTCCTGCCATATTCAGAAGTCCTGCCACGCCTGCAACATTTCTGTCCCCTGCAACTCCCTCATCTGACACTCGTGCTTCACCTTCAGCTCCTGCTTGACCCTCAGCTCCTTCCCCACCTGCAGCTCCTGCCTCACCTGAGGCTCCCACCTCACCTGCACCTCCTGCCTCACCTCCAGCTCCTGCCTCACCTGCAGCTCCCTCCTCACCTCCATGCCCTGCCTCACCTGCAGCTCCTGCCTCACCTCCATCCCCTGCCTCATCTGCAGCTCCTGCCTCACCTCCAGCTCCCGCCTCACCTGCAGCTCCTTCCTCAACTCCAGCTCCTGCCTCACCTCCAGCTGCCACCTCACCTAAGGCTCCCTCCTCACCTGCAGCTCCTGCCTCAACTCCAGCTCCTTCCTCACCTCCAGCTGCCACCTCACCTAAGGCTTCCTCCTCACCTGCGTCTCCCTCCATAGCTGCGGCTCCCGCGTCCCCTGCAGCTTCCTCCTCACCTGCAGTTCCTGAGTGACCTGCAGTTCCTGCCTCACCTGCCCTGCCAACCACTGCTTGTCTCTGGGGCTGTGCAGGGAAACTGGGTCTATCCTGTGACTCAGCATCAGGGGCCTGGGGCAGGCAGACCACAGTCCAGGGCCCCCCCTTGCCTGGTATTTGGCGGGGGATCAAGCTTCGATTTAAATACTCAGCAAACTCGACCAGGGCAACAGTCGACCCCAGATCCTTTCTGTAGACCTTGCCCAGCACTCGGTACCTGCCCAGGGAACACAGGGCAGCCTGCACAGCCTCCTGGAATTCCTGGTCTTTGCAGTCGTCCGGGATGCCCAGGATGAGCAGAGATCGCTGAGCGTTCACGCCCATCCACCTGCACCAGTCCCGCAGTATCGCCAGAGCCATTGCCATCTTCGAGGACCTGAGGGTGGGGGGAAGCGATCAAACAGGTGTGCACAGACTGTTGAAGTGTGGGAATCGGCCTGTGGGTGCAAAGGGGAGAGAAGCATGTTTGTGCCACACAGCCCACCCTGCTGCCCCCCACAGCAGCCTGGAGCACCTCCCTGCCCTGTTCTGTTTGTTTGACTTAAGGAAACTTCTTTCTGATAAGTTAGATTTCTTCACAAGATAGAAGGCTAGGGACTTCCCTGGTGGCGCAGTGCTTAAGAATCCACCTGCCAGTGCAGGGGACACAGGTCCGATCCCTGGTCCGGGAAGATCCCACATGCCGCGGAGCAACTAACCCCGCGCGCCGCAACCACTGACCCAGCGCTCTAGAGCCCATGAGCCACAACTACTGCGCCCACGTGACACAACCACTGAAGCCCACATGCCTGGAGCCCGTGCTCCGCAACAAGAGAAGCCACCATAATGAGAGGCCCGTGCACCGCAACGAAGAGTAGCCCCCGCTCGCCGCACCTAGAGAAAGCCCGCGCACAGCAACGAAGACTCAACGCAGCCAAAAGTAAAAATAAATTCTAAAAATAATAATAAAGAAGCACTTCTTGTATATGACTCAAGAAGCAATAATAAAATAAAATAAAATAATTTTTAAAAAAAGATAGAAGGCTCGTCACATTTTCTCCATTTCTGGCCTCAGTTTTAGGAAGCTGCCTTTCTCCCAAGGGATTTTTCAAGTCTTCAAATTTTTTAGCATAAACATTTCCATAATATCCCTATATTCTCTTTGTAATGTACATCTGATCCGTAACGTTAGCCCTCTTTCATTCCTGACATTGGTGATCAGCGTTCTTTCTATTTTTCCTTGATTCATCGCTCTAGGACTTTCTCAGTTTTCTTGCTCTTTTCAAAGAAGAGCATGGCTTTGTTCATCGTGTCCATAATTTGCTTTCTATCACTGATTTCCTCTCTTAGCTCTCTTATTACTTCATTTTATGTTTCCTTTGCTCTTCTTCTTCTAGCACCTCTAAATGGGCTGTTAGCTCACTGATTTTATGTCCTGACTCTTCTAACAGAAGCATTTAGAGGAATACAGTTTCCTCCTGTCGCTTTTTGCTGCCTCCCACTAATTTTGGTAAGTTGTGTTTTTTGAGTATTCACTTTGAAATATTTTCTAAGTCCCTCTGTGATTTTTTTCTTTCATCCATGGGTTTCCCAATATTTAAAGATATATTATCATTAGTACCATCAAATAACATTTCCCCATGATGAGAAAACTTATCATGTAAAATTGCAATACTGTTCAATTTATGGAGACTTTTTTACAACTCTGGTATGGCCTGTCCGGGTGAATGTGCAAAGCACCCTCGTAAAGAATCTGTACTCTGTGTGGAGGCCAGGGCCTCGCCCCGCCCACCCACCTCTGCAATTCCTGTGCCACCCGGACAAAGGCGACCTGGAGCTTCTCGATGCCTCATGCAGTGGGCCAGAGCCCCTCCCTGGACCCCCACAAATCCATCTGCCATGGCCAACAGCCTCCACCAGATCACAGCAGCCCCAGCGCCTGCCCTCTCAGCATCACTTACGCCCCTCGTGGCCAGGCAGCTCTGCCCCTACGCACCCCCCCCGACCACATCCCCCCATACACCCTCCCCCACCCACCAGCTGGTGGCACTCGGCTCTGGGACCTGAAAGCCGGGCGCCCCCCATGCTTAGAGATCAGACTGCCTCTCTCACCTCCCCACACCGGGGAGTCCTCCCCCGAGCACCCTCAGAGCCAGGGGCTCTCGCCTCTCGCACCCCAGACGCAGAGCCCCCCCCTCTTGCCCCCGCCCACCCGGGAGCCGGTGCCCCCTTCCTGCCACGAGCGTCCTCCCCCCACCCCACCCCCCACCCCGGCGGGAGCTCCCCCAACGCCTACCGCACCCGCGCCCGGGAGTCCTCCCCACCGATCCGCGCCTCAGCCAGGAGTAGCTCCGCCTTCCTCCCGCCACACGCAGCAGCCGTTAGCCCTCGCCTCGTGTCTCGGCCCGGGGAGGGGGCCCGAGAGTCCTCCCCATCGACCCGCGCCTGCGCCAGGAGTAGCTCCGCCTTCCTCCCGCCACACGCAGCAGCCGTTAGCCCTCGCCTCGTGTCTCGGCCCGGGGAGGGGGCCCGAGAGTCCTCCCCATCGACCTGCGCCTGCGCCAGGAGTAGCTCCGCCTTCCTCCCGCCACACGCAGCAGCCGTTAGCCCTCGCCTCGTGTCTCGGCCCAGGGAGGGGGCCCGAGAGTCCTCCCCATCGACCTGCGCCTGCGCCAGGAGTAGCTCCGCCTTCCTCCCGCCACACGCAGCAGCCGTTAGCCCTCGCCTCGTGTCTCGGCCCGAGGAGGGGGAGTGGCCTGCCCGTCGCATCCTCCCCACCCCCACAGCCAGTCGTCCTCTCCTCTGGCCCCCAAAGCTGGCCCCACCCGCCCAGCAGGAAGCCCTCCGCTCTGGACCCCCCCCACGCTTAGCCATTAGCCCCACCCCGGCAGCCAGCGGAGCTTCTTGATGCCTCATGCAGCAGGGCAGGACCCCTCCCTGGACCCCCACAAATTCATCTGCCATGGCCAACAGCCTCCAGCTGATCACAGCAGCCCCAGCGCCTCCCCTCTCAGCATCACTTACGCCCCTCGTGGCCAGGCGGCTCCTCCCCACACCCTCCCCCACTACATCCCCCCATACACCCTCCCCCACCCACCACCTGCTGGCGCTCCGCTCTGGGCCCTGCAAGCCGGGCGCCCCACAATGCGTAGAGATCAGACTGCCTCTCTCACATCCCCACACCGGGGAGTCCTCCCCCGAGCACCCCCAGAGCCAGGGGCTCTCGCCTCTCGCACCCCAGACGCAGAGCCCACCCCTCTTGCCCCCGCCCACCCGGGAGCCGGTGCCCCCTTCCTGCCACGAGCGTCCTCCCCCCCACCCCACCCCCCGCCCCGGCGGGAGCTCCCCCAACGCCTACCGCACCCGCGCCCAGGAGTCCTCCCCACCGACCTGCGCCTCAGCCAGGAGTAGCTCCGCCTTCCTCCCGCCACACGCAGCAGCCGTTAGCCCTCGCCTCGTGTCTCGGCCCGGGGAGGGGGCCCGAGAGTCCTCCCCACCGATCCGCGCCTGCGCCAGGAGTAGCTCCGCCTTCCTCCCGCCACACGCAGCAGCGGTTAGCCCTCGCCTCGCGTCTCGGCCCGGGGAGGGGGAGTGGCCCGCCCGTCGCGTCCTCCCCACCCCCGCAGCCAGTCGTCCTCTCCTCTGGCCCCCAAAGCTGGCTCCACCCGCCCAGCAGGAAGCCCTCCGCTCAGGGCCCCCCCCACGCTTAGCCATTACCCCACCCTCTGCACCCCGACTCCAGAACGACCCCACCAGCCACCCCGGCAGCCAGAGGTCCTCCCCTCAGACCCGCACACTGGGGGACCCTTTCCCCAGCCCCCCTTCAGCCCGCTGCCCTCCGCCGCCCCTCCCCCACTCCCCATCGAGCAGCCCGTACCCCTCCCCCCACCCCCACTCCTTCCCAGCGCCCCCGGTACCTGCGGAGTCCAGCCCCCGGCAAAGCCCCCGCCTGTCTCCTGACTTTCTCTGACTCTGTGGATGACGCCGGAGTCCCGCTCAGAAGGGGCTGAAGAGCTCCTCTCAGCACTGCAGCCAGGAACTGTGCAGCCGACTGTCCCAGGCACTCTGTGCGAACGCCACGTGGGTTTCCGGGTGCTCCCGGAAGCCCGAGGAAGATGAGGGAGAAAGATCTAGACGTCTCCTTACACAGAAAGTGATTGGATCAGAAGAGCACGTGAGGAGGCGCTTTGCTACGGAAGCAGCAGTAGCCACGCGCACTGAGGGCGTGAGGTCCCAAGGCTTGGCGCCTCCGGAAGCAAAAGACACGCCCATTGGCCTTCCACCAATAGGAAGGCCTCCCTGCAAGGCTGCGGAGTGGGAGGAGCAAACTTGGAGATGCAGAGCCCATGGTGGCACATAGGTCAATCTGTCTTTACAGGTGGGTTTCTGCTGTGATTGTTAATGTCATAAAGCTATTCTTTTTTCTTTCTCTTTTTTTTTAATTTTTTAATTTTATTTATTTTTTTATACAGCAGGTAATTATTAGTTATCCCTTTTATACATATTAGTGTACATATGTCAATCCCAATCTCCCAGTTCATCACAGCACCACCCCCCTGCCCCCAACACTTTACCACCTTGGTGTCCACACGTTTGTGCTCTACATCTGTGTCTCTACTTCTGTCCTGCAAACCGGTACACCTGTACCATTTTTCTAGGTTCCACATATGTGCATTAATATACAATATTTGTTTCTCTCTTTCTGACTTCCTTTACTCTGTATGACAGTCTCTAGATCCATCTACGTCTCTACAAATGACCCAATTTCGTTCCTTTGTACAGCTGAGTAATAAATAATAGTAATAAAGCTCTTCTTTATATGGACTGATTTCTTGTCTAGTTGTATCAACTAGCCATCTTCTCACGTGGCAGAAGAGGATGAGGCAGCTGTCTGGGGTCTCTTTTACAAGGGCAATAATCTCATTCATGAGGGCTCCCTCCTCATGGGCTAATCACTTCCCAGGGCCCCACCTCCAAATCCCATCCCTTTGGTAGTTAGAATTTAACAGGTGAATGAGGGGGACAGTTTCACAAATATTCAGTCCATAGCACTGTCTGTCCAACTATTTTTGCTTCTCTGTTCCCTTTTTCCTGCTGAGATAATCAAGTTTTTCATTTACATTTTAACTTCTCTACTGCCTTTTGAGGCAATTATCAGTTTTCGCTAAAACTTTACAATTCACCTATGAAATGGAAGAAAAACCCTCACCACCTCTGGGTCTGCAAAGTGCCTACCCTACCCTTTCACTGGAGAGGTGTCCCATGTGTGCTGAGCAGGAATCCTACTCTGGACCCCCGCCCTCACTGCCAGCAGCCCTTTCCCTCCATTGCCCACAGCAGAGGCCAGACTCAGCTGAAACTTTCAGGGAAATTTATTAAAGGGAAATATTGACTGAAACCATTGAACAGAGAGGAACACAGAGAGGAACTTCTAACAGCAACCAGAGCCCACGGGTCCCGGCCCCCCGCCAGGGTCCCCAACAATGTGCCTCTGCTACACCCCACCCGGTGGCCCTCCATCTCCCAACAGTCTCCCTTCCTGAGGGCCCCACGGGTGGCCTCTCGCCAGGACGATGGGCGCTGGCAATGCCCGCTCCCCCTAGGGCAGCCACTCCCCCTCTGGCCCACATGCCCGGGACCTGGTCCTGTCCTATGGCGGGAACAGGACAGTCCCACAGCAGGGCATGCACCACTGAGCCGACGATGGTGTGTCCCGAGGAACAACGGGGTGGCCTTCAGTTGTACTGCTAATTACTTTCACATTTCCAAGTAAATTCCTATTCCAATGCTATGTTATCTTGTTCAGGATCACAAAATAATATGGGAATCTTACTATTTGTTTTACACAATAGCAAAACTCTTGTTGTTGAACTGAATTAGTGCAAATACATGTGTGATTAATGTCATTCACAAACTTAGATACTGAAGCTTATTAAGCCTTCTTTTAAGTGGAACAATATTTGAAAATTTCCTAAAGAAAACAGAGATGAAATTCCATGTCATCATACACAACAGGAACCCAAAGATGCTGCACACCGGGTTCCCCCGACAGGCCCAGGCCCTCTTCAAACTCCGAGCGAAGGATCAGCCTCCCTTCCTGCCCCACGGGAGAAGCTGCTGGACGTGGGCCTGGAAGGAGCCTTGCTGCTGCTCTGGCTCAGGCCCCCTCTTCCTCATCGCTCACAGCCTCTGCACACAGGGATGGGAAGGACCTGGGATCCCATCCACTGACCCTGAGCAGATGCTCCAGGACCTGCCACTTGCTGGTCTCCGCGTGGGCCCGGGGACCCCACAGGAACTCGTAGCGGGCGGGGTCACAGAGGGGCACCTGCCGGTACTCCAGGTAGCCCTCCTGCACCCACACTTTGGTGAGGAGCTCCCTGGGCTCTCCATAGATGCAGTGCTGCTTCCCTGCATACACCCCCCTGAGGCTGAGCAATTCCCAGACCTCCTCCTCAGGGGCGCGGTCACCGTCCACGGTGATCTGGCACAGAATCAGCACCAGGAGGCCGGCCTTGGGCATGCTCTGCCCGTCGCTCAGCACTGCATCACAGGTGAGGCCCAGGGTGGGGACCAGGACGTAGGTGCACTCGTGGGGGTGCACCTCCTTCACGTCCACGCCAAACACCAGCTGCATGCACTTGGAGGCTCGGCTGAAGACCACGGGGAAGTGGTCCCGATGGTCACGGAGGACCATATTCAGCATCTCCACCTTGGAGAACTGCTCCTTGGTGCGATACTTGAGGAGCAGGAACGCCACCAGGTCAGCCATCAGCACAGTAAGTGCCTCCTGGGGCAAGGACTCGGCACAGGCGGAGAAGGAGGGGGCGACGGGGGAGGAGGAGGACGAGGGGGATGCGGCCTCCTCCCCCGCAGCCCCGAACAGCTGCGCCTCCACCGGGCCCTGGGCCTGGACTGGGGCCTGAAGGTCTGCCTCAGGCTGGCGCAGCTCGCTCATCTCGACCAGGGGCCTGATGACTGGGGTCGGGCCGCCGACGGGAGTCTGGGCAGAGGTGACAGATACGGACCACGGACCTGGGGGAGAGAGGGGGTGTGAGCGGCCTCGGCGGAGAAACGCACCCTGGGCAGCTCTGACGAAGGCCACTTACAGGGCTCGCCTGGAGGGGTGCCCTCGGGCCTCACAGGGGCGCTCCTCCTGGGCGGCCTGTCCCCTGCCAACCTGAAGAAGGAAGCGAGGTGGCTCCTCAGGGTGCAGCCAGCGCAGCCCCAGGTACCGACCGGGGCTGAGAGGGGTGTGGGGAGGTGTGGTGACTTGGGCCTTGTGGGGTCCCCTCTGTTCTGGGAGGGGGAGCCCCTGGGTGCACACTCAGGGCGCGCACCTCACCTTGACTCCTGGCGCTGCCTGGGCCTCCTCTGCTCTGTGGCCTGAGGATACGTGCCTCAGACCTGGGCCTTCACCTCCCGGTTCCTGGAGCCCCTATAAGGGGAATGGAGGGGGCACCTCGGGTGTAGATTGTGGCACAGCCCTGGGCCCCTCGGTGCTGGTAGGAGGGGTGGGCCGGACTCTGTGAGGTTCCCACTGTCCTGGCGTGGGTGGCCCCCTGTGTGCTCACTCAGGGCAGGACCTCCCCTTCCCCCTGGCAGGGCCTGGGCCCTCTGTCTGCTGTCCTGAGGCAAAATTCTCAAGACACATTCCCTGCGCTGAAAAGAAGGGCGTGAGGACCTCCACATCTGGCCATGGTGCCCAGGGGTTAACAGGGCTCACAAGGGACAACCAAACGCCGTGGGGTCCATCTGTGCTGGGACGATGGGCGGTCGGCTCAGTCTCCACCTTGACACCCTGCAGGGCCTGGGACAGCTCCCTCTGCTGACTGTGACTCATCTCCTTCAGCCAAGGCCTCACCTCCATAAGACACCAGAAGAGGAAGTGAGGGGCAGTCCATGTACCCACCTATTCTGGGACACCCACGGCTGACAAAAGGGGCAGGGCCGGCTGGGCTCCAAGTACTCTGTGAGGAGGGGTCTCCCCAGTCTTCTCCATGACCCTTGCCAGGGCCTGAGGCCAGACCCCCACAGCAAGGCTCCCGCCTCCCTGAGCCCACCCATCTGGAAATGAGGAGGGGTCAGTGAGACAGGTCCTGCCTGGGGTTTCCAGGGCTGACCGTTGGGTCAGGCCAGATTTCTGTGGGCCCCCCTTTGTTCCGGGGATTGGGCTCCCCTCAGTCCTCTCTCGGGGTCCACACCTTGACACCTGGCAGATCCTGGGACTCCTCCCTCTGCTGACCTGATGTTTCCCCTCAGACCAAGGTCCTCCCATCCCTAGACGAGTCCATCCCCAACCACGTGGCAGAGGTGAGAGCCTGCAACGTCAAGTCAGCCCTGCCCGGGACCTCCCAGGGCTGTCGGCAGGGGCGGGGATCAGTGGGGTCCCCTCTGTCCTCCCTCAGGGTCCTCAGCTTGAGCTCTGGCAGGTCCTGGGACGCCCCCTGTGTTGACCCAAGGCCGGACCCTCACGCCAAGGCCTCACTGTCCTGAGACCCCCGGTGGGAATCTATGGACAGCACATCAGGCCACCAAGCCCAGGGCTTCCCAGGGCTGAGATGATCCCGCTGGGTTCCCTCAGCCCTCCCTCGGCTCCTCACCTTCCCTCCCAGCTGGTCGGGCCCCCCCCTCTGCCCACCTGTGTTTGGTCCCCTGAGGCCCAGGCCCTCCCCAGCCAGGACCCCTGAGAGGGAAGCGGGGGTCGGGGGTGGCGCTTATTCCCACAGCCCTGCCGGGGGTCTCTCAGGGCTGACAGCAGGGCCGACCTGGATGCCTTGCGGCCTCCGAGTCCCCCTCATGGTTGTACCTTGACTCCTGGTGGGGCTGGGCTCCTTCCCTCTGCCGACCTGGCCCCGGCCTCCCTGCCCCAGGCCCTCCCCTCCCCCTCCCAGGGGGATCAGTGCACGTTGCATCCGGACAGCATGCCGGGGGGGGCTCCCAGGGCTGTCGGAGGGCCGCAGATGCATCCCCTGGGGGCCCTCAGTCCTCCTCTGCTCCTCACCTCGACTCCAGGCAGCACCTGGGCCCCTCCCTCTGCCCACCTGAGACTGCGCCCCGCAGACCGAGCCTCTGACCCCCCGAGATCCCTGAGGAGGTGGGCGGCGGAGTGGGATGGGCAGCCTGACAGCCCGGCCCGGGGTGCCCCAGGAGTCCCAGTGGGGGGGGGTTGCATGCTGGGGGACCCTCTGTTCCGGGCCTGCTGGACCCCTCCATCCTCACTCAGGAGGGTCTTCCTCAACCCCTGAGAGTAAGGCTGCAGTCCCAGCACAGATGCTGGATGGGGGGCTGCCGCGCCCATGACCGTGGGGGGAGCACAGAGAACCGCACACCGTCCCCTTGGGGCTCCTCACCAGCCACCAGACTTTGGAAACCTGTTGTTCCACAAGGTTTCTTTTCTACACGGAAGAGGCTGTGTTGTGGGATTTGGGGAAGTCCTGTTGTTTTCAGGTTGTCTAACTTTACATTGTCCAGTGAAATGATTTTTGTTTTCTGAACCGTCTTTTCTAGTAAACAATACATTTTATATCTCTACCAAGTTTACTTTTAGAATATATATATATATATATATATATACATACATATATATGTATATATATAATTTCATGAAAGAATACCTACTCTTACTCTCTGTGGTTCACTCATTAATCTATTGTCTGGTTGTGTGATGGGGTAGAGTGTTTTCTGCTCATTGGAAAGGAAGGTGGGTGTCTCACTTCCTTAGCAAAGCATTCATGTATTCCTCTATGGAGACAGTGTCAGGATGGGGACTGTCCTGGATCCCTGGCATACACCAACTACAACCATAGTAACAAGGTGGTCTTTGGGCAGGTGCAAAATTGTATCCTGAAAGAGGTAGACCAACATTAACAACAGAAAGATATGTTTGTCTTGTGGTGATGTAGGTATGCCACTCAGATCTCCAGCAAGAGAACCTATTGTAGGGGGCATAGTTGCTTGCCAGCCCCAGTTGAGTTTGCAATGAGGTCACACTTCCCCCTTGGGCTGCTCTCATCCAATGATTCAGCATGGCAGGGATAGTAGTGTTGGCTTGTTCCAGCCTGAGCAGGACCAGAGGGTTCAAATAATTATACGAGCAGATAGCTCAGATCCCCATATCACCCACTACAGTTGCACCAGCACCCCTTCCCCAGCTTGCACCTATGACCATATAGCGTTTCTTTAGGCCCTGGCTGGTTTAAGCATGAGCTGGTGCAGTATGTGGGTACAAGTTGAAAATGGATAGTGGTATTGAAAGAGAGCGGGGACGGAAAATCTTCCTAATAGGCAGAGATTTAAGCAGTGCACCTGGCCTGGGGTGAAAATGGGCTGGCTCCTTGGTTGGGGCTAGGAAAGGAGAGGATTTGAAGAGGCCCCCTAATGAACAGGGTCTTGCCTAAAGCCACACAGAGAATTCCAGACAGAAGGGAGGGCTGGGGTCCACTATTTCCAATAAATTTTTAACCTCCGTCCCTCATGTGATATTAAAGGGAGACTCTCTAAGAAGATGATTTGTAATTGAAATTGAGAGATTTACAGTCAAGGATGCAGAACTGCATTCTATTGTAGCAAGTCTTAGCCTGGCCATTGGCAGAGTTTATGTTCAAATTATGGCCCTTGCTCACTGTACAGTCCCTGAGTTGCTTCTAGACCATTGGAGAGAAACTTGAGTCCCATGAGGAATAGGTCCTCATCACCCATTACTTATTTTAAAAAAATTTTATTTATTTTTTTGGCTGCATTGGGTCTTCGTTGCTATGCACAGGCTTTCTCTAGTTGTAGTGTGCAGGGGGCTACTCTTCGTTGTGGCATGTGGGCTTCTCATTGTAGTGGGTTCTCTTGTTGCGGAGCAGGGGCTTTAGGTGCGGGCTTCAGTAGTTGTGGTGCGTGGGCTCAGTAGTTGTGAGGCATGGGCTTAGTTGCTCCCTGGCATGTGGGATCTTCCCGGACCAGGGCTCGAATCCGTGTCCCCTGCATTGGCAGGCAGATTCTTAACCACTGCGCCACCAGGGAAGTTCCCCCATTACTTTTTTTTTTTTGATCTTCACTTTCTTTTTTCCCCATTTTCTCCTATTGCTATTAAACATATCAGTATAAAAAATGTGCTTAACGTTATTAAAAAGTAAAATAATCCTTCCTGAATCCTGTATACTTTACTAATTCCCTTGAGTGTCTTATCAGGAAGGGAGCTTGGGAGAGACCTGGTTGGGGGAAGTGGCACCATGGCAGTACTAAGGGGTCCTGGGAGGCCCTGCCAGGGCTCAGAGGCAGCTGAGCCAACATGGGAGGCTGGGAAGAGACCTTGCTGAAAGCCTGGAGAAGTTGTAGCAAGGGTTCTTTCACCCTGAGAGTTAGGGAAGCTGTAAATGGGGAGGGAGACCACATCCCCCTTCTCTTACCCCATATCCATTAAGGTGGTTGTATAGTTGGTGGGTAGCAAGTTACAGTAGGACCATTCAAGGGTCACAACTCCACCTGGGGTTGCAGGCCAGTTTCAGAACCTGAGTTATTGGCAAGAAATTATCCAGCAGAAAAGAACTCAGTAGCTAAGGGCTTACTCCAGACATACTGTGAAAACTACCCTTTTACCCCCAACTGCATTTTCTCTTTCTGTATGTCCCTGTGACAACACCAGCCCCCAGACCCTTGGGCAGATCAGACCTGTTGGGTGTGAATGCACAGCTCTCCTGTCCTGCTTTGGGTACAAAAGGGACCACAGAGGAGGGGACATTAGGTCTGGGTTCCTGCTGCAACGCCAAGGTTTTCAACAAAAGGTGCTTGGAGGCGGGCACACTGACAAATGTGGGCCACAGCAATGACCTTCTGCAGCATCAACAGGATGTTTTAATGTGACTCTGCAAACTTTTTAAAACCTGAGCACACCGTTCTTCCCACCTCTACAGGGCTTTCTTGCTTTTTATTCTGCACATCCACATTGGTAATGGAGATTTTTAACAATTTTCTTTATGAAGACCTTTCTCCCCCAGCCCCCCACCCCGAATGGAAATAAGTGTACACATTGTATTTGACACCACAATGACTTGCCGTGTTTTAAAATTTTTGTCTTAAATAATTAGAATGATTTGTGCAAGAGCATAAACTATTTTCAACTGTGACATCATTATTTCCCCTCCTCTTGAAAACTATGGATTCAGATATCCCAGGGTATGGGGAGGTGGGTGTGCAAAGCTGTGGGGAGGCAAAGGTGATGAATGGAAGCCAGAGGCTTCCTGGACCCAGATGAAGGTCCCTTCCAACATAATAGAGAGGAAACGCAATGACTCATATGTATGCGTATTTGCAATTATATATATTTATTTTCCCCTTTTGGCTATTTACAAACCTTTATTTCAGCATATTTTCAGAAGCATAATTTTATGTTTCTTCATGTTTTCCTTTTTAAAAGTCAGGATTGGTCGAGGTCTTTTTCATGCAAAAATGTGCATTTAATGAGGACAAAGAGGGAACTGGGTCATCTTGGGGGCTCTCTGCTGCTCTGGGCCCTTTTGCCAGACAGACCATCCAGGACACATGGGTCTTGGTCTTCTTTCTTGATTTTCACTGCCTGGGCCCAGCACCACTCCTGAAGACCTGCACGTGTGTCGTTTTACTGTATTTCATCTGCTTCCAGAATGGCACTGCCTTGGCTACCCTCTGAAGAATTCACTTCCGCTGATGACTATTGAACCCGGAGATGCAGTCCGGCAAGATGGTGGGTACAAAGTCTTACATATGTTGAGTCAACAGAGGTGACCCTGACCAACTGGGGGTATTTCATAATTGAAGTATATCAGGGAGACACTGTAACGCCCTCCCCCCTCCCTACCCTGAAAACCTAACACTGATAATAAAGATTTCGTATTGATCACAGGACACGATACAACCTACACAAACACACTGCACTTTCAGTAGGACAAGTCACGATTTCCTTTGGTGGTCATCACCACAGCAGGGTACCATGCAGGTGGATAGCTTAGTGAATGCATTCATTAGTTAATAGCTCAAAGGATGAGCTCTTTTATGTACAGAATAAGGAAACTTCATTAGGAATGGCCACAGTCTCAGCAAAACTCAGCTCTAAAGGTGCAAACACTTTGCAGCCTTGCTATTAACAAGATGACATGGATTGTAAGAATACATTTGACAAGCTCCAGTAAGACCCAAGAGATCATCTGTTATCTCTGCAAAGGTGCCCCACAGTGGCACATGCAAGAACTTCGTAGGAATCGTGTCACACATCCCCACAACAAACTGACACATTAAAGACACAGAGGTCTCCTTCCCGTGGTAGTGGTAGAGGAGCAATATTAGGGGGAAAAGAAAGAGAAGGTGGGTAGACGAATAAAGTCCGGGCTGCTCCATCCCAGACTAAGCAAGACCCTTCCCTCTGCCCAAGCTCCAAATTCTCTGTCACCACAAACACTCTCTGATTGAGTTAGTTGGTGTGAGATGAGGAGTGGGAGGGGATGTAGGCAGCCAGCTGGAGGACGACGTGCTTGTACAGCTGGGGGCAGCTAAGGGTGGGGCTCAACCACGACACTGATGACAGAACACACAGAGAACGAGACAGGGGAGATCTGGCAATTTTCAGGCTAAAACGACCAATTCTATGGCAAACTCAAAGGTTCAAGTTTCTGATAAGGTGTCATTGCCAAACCTCCGCCTCACCTTGACACTCACTCTCACACAGTGTGAGTCGCAGTAGTTCAACTGCTCTCATTGCAGCACACTAGGGCAAGGTATTCTTTTTTAAAAGTATAATATTATATCTAGCTACATGGATCTGTAGAGAGATTTACAACTGGCCTCTCTGCCCTTCCTCTGCGCTCTGAAGACTTCCTGAGCATTTCTGCCAGATACATCTTAAAATCTTTTTTTGTCCCCACTCCTCCAATCTATCTGTATGATCTCCTCCCAAATGAACTGCTTGCCTCCTGCAGGGCTCAAAGGCACTCCTGGGTCCTGGAAACCCAAATCCAAATCAATCAACCAATGTTTAGGCCCCAGGAAGCAAGTCTTTCAATAGCCATGATGGGAGCTTCAGATGTGAGGTCATTGCTCTCCCCGCAAACCTGATTTCTCTGTGAGGGGTGTCCAAAAAGAAAGAGGCTATCTTTGACATTCCAGCAGCAATTTTCTTGTTTTTAGCTGTCTCATAAGATTTGTGTGTGTGTATGTGTGTGTTTGTGTGCGGATGTGAGGGTAAACGTGTGATTTTGCGTGTGAACATGTGTGTGTGGCTGTATGTGTTTGTGCATATCTGTGTGTATATATGTATATGCTGCTGAAGGTGAGTGCCCATGTGTGTGTACATGTATGTGTTACTGTGTAGGTCTCTGTGGGTGTGTTAGGATGCTATATTTGTATGCTGTGTGTATAGAAAAGAAGAAGAGACAAGCTGGGCTGATTGAGGTAGTCAGTCCCTGAGGGCTCCTTTGCACTTCTCTCCTTGGTCAGCCCTCTCACCCCTCTGACTATTCTTTCCCTGGAGGGGGTGGAAGGAGGGAGCTCTGGCCTCCAAATCCAAATACAAGGCTGAAGTGCAACTAACAACCATCCCAGGATGGGCTACCGAAGTGCCCTTTGGTTCTTTGCCTCCAACTGCTAGCAGCCAATCCCCTGAGCCGTTTCCTCAGATCACCCACCTGCTTGCAGCTGGCTCCGCCCTGACATGTGTCAGACTTACAAGGTGATTATAATAAAAGGATGAATTATAAAGGCTATATACAACGCCCTCTCCAGCTCTTTAGCTCTCCCACCCCACTGTGTACATCATATTTTTGTTCTTACTGCATCTTCAAGGCTTCCCCACCCCAACCCCTACCTTTGTTACTCCCAAACACGTCCTTCCAGGACAAAGTAAAATCTCTGAACTCCCATCCTAGCCCATGATCGAGCATTTCCTACCTCAAGGCACTAAATTTTCACTTCCTGGGACTACATTCACTTCTTCTGCGTCTTCCATCCAGGAGACAGCACAGATGGGTGGAGGGAGGAGGAGAAGAGTGGATGGGGACTGGGAGACACTGCTCCCCGGAACAAGGGAATTGGAAAGAAACGGTCAGTTAAATAGCCTGGCCAAATACGACCCCCCTTATGTGGGAACAGGCCAAGGGAATTCTGGTGGTTCTAGAAGAGCCATCAAAAGGGAATGCATATGCTTTCACGCATATTTCCTTTCACACCTATTCAAATCAGACATATAAACATAGGTATGCACACATGCACTTATACACATGCACGCAGAATACACCCATGTGTGTGCACACAAGCACACACATACATGTCATAAGTTTACACACTCTTTCACAGGGGTGCACACATGCACACACATATGCATCTACATGTTTTTATATATACAATCTTGTACACACCAATATAGATTTACACTGATGTACATAGAACTATACAGCTTCTCAAGTGGTTGTATGTGCACATAGAACTACCTTGATGCAGACACACACCCAGGTATACACAGAAACACAAATACAGCAACACGGTTAAAAGCGTAGGTGGCTGAGGGGCTGCAGTAGAGGCTGCCTATGGAGGAAGGAGGAACATAAGCTGAGTGCTTGGCGAATCTTGCTCCCTCACCTCCTCTGTCAATGAAATGGAGCTGCTTGGCAAATTGGCATGCAGGCTACTGCCCACTTCCCTTAGGAGCCCCATCGGGTGGGCAGTGCCCATGTTCAATGTGCTCGGTTCACACTCATTGGCTGGTCACTGGTCTCTTTCTGCAGAGATGCTCCAGGTGCTGTAGGATGAGGTCTGATGCCTGGCACATAAGCAGAACCTGATGGAGCACCCCCTGTTGTAAAGGGGAGGAGAGACAGGGGAGCACCTCAGCTGACAGAGTTATGAGGACAAGAAGAAGGAAGAGCACCCCTGGATTCATGTCCTCAAGCACGGTACATAAATTCCATTCTTTCCCCCTCAGAACACTGGGGACAATGTACTTTGCCTTCCCTGGCTCACAGGACTCTTGTGAGGGTTTAACAATGTGATGTGTGGGTAAGCTCGTTGACACTTACTATGCACTAGACAAACAGAAAGAATCAGTATACAGATTCACAACAGTTGTTCATCTGCTATTCTAGATCAGATGGTGAACTTTCCAAACCCTAGTCTTCATTCACCAAATGCTTGCACTGTGTCTAGTGATCAACTCAGCACGTGACCTAGACAGATGTATTGAGTCCCCATTGTCAAGCATTCTGAAGCAGAAATATACGCAAGAGAAGTTCCAATCCCTCCAAAGATGCTGCCTCAATCTGAGGAATCTCCAACCCAACATCATTCACCCTCTGCGAGCTCCTGCTGGGAACATGCTCTCTCACTTACCCTGACATTTCACTCAGCACCCCTACCCACCCACCCACATTCCATTCCCAACCCCGCACCACAACACCACACTCAAAATACAACAGAAAAAAAAGTGGGGGAAAGGCACTTTCAAAATCCCCCAAGTTCCCCAAAGCCAGCCGCCTGCATTTGTAAAAGATGGCTAGCCCTTCCCCAAGCCAGTGTGGCTTTCTCCTGTAAAACCCTAAGCAGAGGGTGAGCAAGGACCATAATCCCTAGGAGGAAAAAAAACCAAAACAAAACAAGAAAAAAGTAATGAAAAAGAAAACTCAACACTTCAGTGGGACAGAAAAGCCCCCAGAAATGTTTTTGTGTACAGGGCTTGGATCCTTTCTGTCCCCCAGCCTGGCTGCTCTCTGTCTTCTAAACATTTCCATTTCCAGGGGGCTTTTCTGTGCTTATTAGATGTTAGAAGGCTTTGAAAACGTGATACTATTCTGAAGAAAAGGGAAATCAATGTGCTATTTACCTCCAACTCCTCCTCAATCCCTTTCCTTCCAGCCAGAACACAACCTTTCCAACTACTCCCCACCTCATGTTTATAAAGAGAAAGGTGGAACTGATTCAACTGCCCAAATAACCACAAAGTAAAATGAAAAAAGAAAAGAAGGTAAAACGGAACCGAAAGGAGCATAGTGTCACTCTGGGACACTATGGAACTAATAGATATGGTACACCCAGTAAACAATGTTGAACACCACAAAGGCAAGAGGGAAGAGGAGCCGGGAGCACCGGTCGACCTTAGGGATGTAGTCAGGGTGAAAGAGCTTGGAAGAGAACCCTTTACTGAAGGAGCACCCAGGGCTTGGGGGGGAACCGTCATCAGACTCCGAGTTACTGTTCTTGTCTGGATCAAAGCCCATAACATTACCATAAAGGCTCCAGGTACTGTCAACATTACACTTGAGTTGCTTCTCAAGGTCCAGGTAGCCACTCTCAACTCTGACGTCATCAGGCAAGCTACGAATGTCATGAAGGGTGCTATGGATCTCATCAAGGGTGTTACGGATCTCCTCAAGTTCGTAGTTTGCTTCTTGCACACGCCTCCAGCCGTGGACAAGCAGATGCTTCCTACTGGGGCCATGGTCTTGGCTCTCATTGGAGTCGGAGCTCTCTTCAGGGTCTTCTGGGTCACAGGTCTCAGCACGGCCATGGGCCTCGGCACGGTTGCGGATTTCAGTAGGAATAACACTGTCATCAGTATCAATACCATTAACGTGAATGCCATAGCTGGGCACGGCCTGCTCTGAGGTGGACGGGAGGTCACTCAGGCTTTCTGCAGTGGCCAGCCAGGACTGGTCCGAGAGAGAAGACAGTGAGCTGAGGCTTTCTGAGGAAGCCAGAGGTGCCTGTTCTGAGATGGAGGCTAAAGAGCCGAGGCTTTCTTGGCTTGCTAGGCCAGCCCACACCCGTCTGGAGGGAGGAGAGCCATTTTCATCTTCTACGTGAAACTGGTCATCCTTTAAGGAGACAGTGGATAGACTCATGAGGTCGAATGCTGCATGAACAATCACTTTCGGGGAGCATGGGGGTGGGGGACTTTCCTCATGAGCACTTGTAACATGACTGATGGGCTCTTCCACTGAGAAAGCCACCTCTTCTTCCTGGGGTCTCTTGTGTGCAAGGTGCTGAGGAACAGGACCGAGAGGCTGTTAGCATGCAAGGGAAGTTCATGGCTCTTGCTGCCCCCCTGGGGCAGCTGCTCCCTCTGGAGTGCTGTGTAGTGGACAGAGGCAAGACCTCCTCAGGCAGGTGGGGGTAAGTTCCCTGTAAAGGAGGGACATTAACGTACTGCCAGCAGCAAAAGACTCAGCATGGCTTTCGGAGTCAAAAGAGCAAAGGAAGGAGGGTTAGGTCAGCCTCTCTGGTGTCTCTTCCTTTCAGCTTCCCTGTGTTCCCTTTCCCTCTGGCTCCATTGCCTGCCATTGGAGGCATGCTAAGTAGACCGGATGTGAAGCCCAAAGGTCTTGGGAAATCTAGCTCTGCCACTTATGACCTTGGACAATGACTCAACCTATAAAGGAGTGACGATAAATTGTTCTACTTCTTTCTTATCTGGAGTGTGTGTGTGTGCGTGTGTGCGTGTCCGTGTGCGTGGGTGTGTGTGTGTGTGTGTGTGTTGTATGAGGATTAAAGGAGCTAAGGAATTTGAAAGGGTCAAGTGCTAATCTTAGGTTTAAGAAGTGCTCAAGGAAAGCAGATTGTCAGTCAAAAAGCCAAACCTGCATCGCCTCTTGGTAGCGGTAGCGGGCCATGACTCTTTGGGCTCTTCTGAGTTGCCTCTGAGAGCGCTGAGGTCCTCTTCGGCTGTAGAAAAGATAGTTGATGTAGACGTATTCTAGCAAGGACAGGAACACGAAGAAGAAGCATACGACCATATAGATGTCAATGGCCTTGATACAGGAAAATTGGGGGAGTTTATTCCGCAGATGTGAGTTGATGGCGTTCAGGATGAGCATTGAAGTCAAACCTATAAACAATATAGCACAGGGTTAGTCCCCTCAGGTGGCTGAAGTTCTTGGCAAGCCATCAGGCCCACATCCCACTGGAAGGGAGCAAAGGCCATCTCTGAGACTGGGAGGGCCCTCAGCAAAAGGCCTTTAGCTTACCAGGCTTAGGGCCCTGGCTCAGTTGCTGTCTTTGCTTCTCCTCCCCCATCTTTACACCCATCCTGTACTTCAATAGTTTAGTGATTTCCCATTGCTCTTAGGATCAAGTCAAAAATCTCCAGCCATGGTTTCACAGTGATTTACACGTCCAGCCCCGTTTTGCCCTATGATGGTCCTTTCCCCTTTTGCCTGCTAGTATGTAAGCTTTCCTGTAGTCCATCCCTCAGAAGGTTTTGTGACCCCTAAAATATTACATAAATATAAAGGTTTAGCCTAGCGTGTGCTTCTAAAGAAGGAGGCTGAAAAGTCTGCCCCAAAGACGGTGAAGGAGAAAGCAGACCAGGGTCTGGGATACACAGGCATTCTGAAGAGTGGGACCAAATAAATTTGGGAGCTGATCTCTTTAGGCCCCTCCTTGGTACTGCTCAAAAGCCTTTAAAAAAAAAAAAGCCTTTGATGCTCCCCGTTGCTTATACATGAAGTTCCAACTGCTTAAAATGGAATTGCAAGTGCTTCCCAAGTCAGCCCAAGCTGTCTTTCTGCTACTCTCCCCACTTCCCCAGCTTGTGCTCCAGGCACCCTCCTGGAAGTCCTCAAAACCCAGTTTGAGCAATACTTTCTTGGTGCAGTTTTAGCCGATAAGACCTGGGTCATTACCTGGGTCATTTCCTCCTCTGGACTCTGATAGCATTTGTCTCAGCATTCCATTAGACACTTGCCAGGGGCAGCTCATCTAGAAGCCCTCTGCTGCCTAATTGGGCATTTTGATATGTTGCTTAATCAATGTTTATTGTGTTGCATTTCTGGTCTAAATTTGTGACTTGTCCATTCATTTATGTATCCAGCAAATAATGAATTCTGGTACTTTGGACCCAACATACCAAGATCCCAACCCTGATGTTTTTTTCACATCTGTCTCCAATGTTGGTCTCTCTGCTGTGGATTGGCTGGGCACCTGTAGCGTGCCTGTTAGGTCCCATCTTGTTTCGTTGCCTGTGCAGTCACACACTGTTCCTTACTCTCAACTTTTTTCTGAGCAAGACAACCCAGGTTCCTTCCTGGGATGGGAACAGGACCTACCTACTGACACCCTGGCTGCAGAGGATTCATAGTTCATCCAAAATGATATCCAGGAAACAACAGTGGTGAGGACAGTAGGCCAATAGATCTGCACAAGGTAGCTGGTGACTTCCCTCTTGACCAGGAACCTCACTATCAGGCGCACATAGGAACCTGGCAGGGAGACACACTGGTATTAGGGTGGTAGGGCTGAGGGGATTTTCAGAGTAAAGTAGAGGATGATGGAGGGGAAACCAATGGCCAGTTCAGCCTCTAATATTCCAGTCTTGGCAGTATGCAGACCTGACCCCATTTGCTGCCTAAAGGCCAGTGACAATGGCATGTGTCAGCAGGCCCATATGGCGTAGCAGGTCTGCTATCTCTTCCTTCCTTCCTCACTTTCTCCATGTCAACTGAAGTTGAGATGGGAGAGACATGAGATATTTCAAAGCTACAACAGATGGAAGGGGAGAGGCTGGCCCTGGAAGGAGGCCTGTGGAGTGTCAAACCTGGCCAACTGTTTCCACGCACATTTCCTCATTGGCAGAGGGTAAGCCATTGGGACTTTATGAAGGGGGCTTTGGAAGGTGTCCAGAACAAGAACGGAATAGGAAAGAAGGAAGAAGAGAGTCTAGAGGTCAAAGGCAGAGGTCACCAGGAGTTTCCTAGGGTACAAAAGAGACAGGAGATAGGAGAGAAGGAGGGGGTCAGACCCACCTGTGTAGAAAAACACCTCTTTGCTAGTCATCGTCTTTCCCAGGAAGCTGAACTGAGGGATGTGCAGCTTCTCAGTACCCTGGATGGCATTCCCATTGCCTTCCCAGTATAATAGGATGTCTTCAACTGTGTAGCCATCTAGGAGGGGGAAGGAAACAGAGTTAATCTCAGAAAGCAGGCATAGGCAGATTTCACACCAGAGGAACTTGTGAAAACCAAAGGATAGTTGGAACCTGCAATATTGGGGTACCTTTGTGTTTTGTGGGTCTGAGCATAGGGAAGGGGGGCACATGGAAAGAGAACTCTCAGTTTGAAGTTTCTTATCCAGGAAGGAAAGCACAGCAAAGAGATGTGCTCCTACCCATTAGCTTGTGCACAATTTTCCCATAGCTAGGCACATTTCCCTATGGGACTCTTTATAGCCTAAAGGCCACCTTCTCCCTGATACCATATGTATATATACCCCTCTCTGTCTGTCTCTCTGTCTCTCTGTCTCTATCTATCTATCTATCTATCTATCTATCTATCTATCTATCTATCTATCTATCTATCTATCTATCTATCTATCTATCTATCTGGGAGAGAGAGAAATGGGGGAGGAAGGGAGTAGGGGAGATATGCAGGCCCTCTCGCTGTCAAGTTTGCCTTTGGCTTCCTCATGGCCCCAACCCCAGGTAGGGAAAAAAGGGGCCTTGGGAGACATACGTACAGCTTTCCACCTCCAGCTTGCAGGTCTGCTTGTCCAGAGGGAATTTTTGCAGATTCATGGAACAAGCTGCTGTGGTGGTGAGTCTGCAAAGGAAAAGCAAAAGGAAGAGAAAAGTGAGTCAAGCCCAGGCAAGTAACTGTTCCTGAGAAAACTGAAGGGGTGGGGTGGGGAGAGGCACCCCAAGGACTGACCCACCTAACACCTTCCCACACTGCCCACCTTAGAGCTGGGACCTCCTTCCCTCCCTTTCTTCTTTCCTTCTTTCTCCTCCCCACTCCGCCCCCACCCCTCACTCTTCCTTCCCTCCTAGAGGAAAGATGAGTTGCAGTTGTGTAAGGAGGAGAGAGGGAATTTGTATGTGACAAAGACACCCAAAAGTCTGGTAGGACTTACACAGATGACAACAGATGTATGGCATGTCAGGAAACCTCAGGGTGTCAGAATGGGAAGGGTCCTTGAGGAAACTGAATGCAGAGACAGAAAGAGGACTTTCTTGCTGAAGGAGCAGCAAAGCTGTCAGGAGGAAACCGCTACACTGAAGCAGCTGAAGCACCAGATCTGATGTGGAGTGCCTGTGTGTGGCGTGCGGGTACCAATGTGGGCAGTGGCCCCGGCCTACCTTTGGCCATGGGAGCTGCTCCGGCAGCAATCCCATCTCTGTGCATCGGCTTATGAGGGTACTGGGGCTTAGCAAAATGCCAGTGGGTGTAAATGGATAGGAGGGATTAATATATCTGAGGTGAGCTATGGAATGGGACTTCAAGTTGTCACGTGGTAGGTCCAAGAGAGGAATCTGAGGAGGGATCTTGGAAGACCTGGGGAAGTGGGAGAAGTGAACAATGGGGAAGAGGATAATTAGAAAAGTTCTTTGCAGCCCCAGCTGGAAAGCTCTGGCCCCTTCCTTGTCCTGCCTTTCCCAGTTGCTGATACCACCCTTGTCCCTTTCAACTCTTGAAGTGATTTCCATTTTGTACAGTGGGTAGTGTGTGTGTGTGTGTGTGTGTGTGTGTATTTCTCTCCCTTCTGTGAATTCTACATGAACATTAATCAGCTGAGGCCCCCTTTGTGACCAGTGACCTGTTCCCTGTAAGCTTTGTTGTTCTCTGACTCCAGTGCCTTGGTCCATGGGAAAGTGGATGGAGAAAGAAGAGGGAAACAAAGGGATACAGCAAGAGCACCCCAGAGAAAGAGATCCAGAGAAAGAGCTGTACCCTAGTAGCTACCTCTTGGAGAAATTTTCTGAGCTAAATTTATGTCTCATGCTTGTCTTAAGAGACGGTTTGTAAGAGATGAGGCTGTGCGGAGGGCTTTGGTGACCGTCTGCTATGCTATAAATAGGCCAGTGAGGAGCTCCAGTGTGCACACATTCTGTTTGTACAAAGCCATAGGCAATAGACGCACACTGCGCACCCTTGGGTCCCCTGCATGTTGCATATATGATCAATGGCAGGGACCAGTCCCCCTCCTTCACTGCATGGGAGAGAAAAGACACAAATAATTAACAGAATATACATTCAATGCTAAGGCAAGGGAGAGCTCTTCCAGTTGAGAGTATCAAAGATGATTTCTTGACAAAGAGGGCATTTGAATTAGGGACTGAAGGATGGGAAAGCTTCAGACTTGTGGAAAGAGGAACGGGTCATTCCAGACAGAAGCAACAGCATAAGCCAAGGCATGGGGACAGGACAGCCAAGGATGGCTGTGGGAAACTCTGAAGGTTCCACTTTGACTACTGAGTGAGGGGGGCAGTGAAAGAGAGATTTGGAAAGCAGTGGGCTCCTCTGTGTGTCCCTTGGAGTGTGTTCATGGGATAATTAGTGGGAAGAAGGTAGGCTGTCACGGTGATCCCCAGGTCCCTGGGGAAACTCACCGGATGCCATACCGCACCGTTCCATCTGGCTGAAGCTGAAACACGCGATTTTCCACAGTCACATCATGCACAAAAGCATCCTTGCTATTTAGAAAGTAGCAGTCAGGGACCCACAACTTCTCAAGCATCTGATAGTCCAGGGTCAGGTTCAGATTGGTCTCATGGTATGCTAAACGTGGATCTTTCCAGGTCTGATGAAAAAACATTGTAATAGTATAGTCCTGAGGAAAGAAAGGTAAATCCTAGTTGTAAGTGAGGTTGCCCAGCTTTCTGTCCTCAGTGTTTGTGTGTATGCAGGTGTATGAAATACATCCTAAATATAGATGCGTAACGAAACATATGTAAGAGTGTTCAATGTTACGAATAATAAAACGAGCCCCATATAATTAAAATTCAGGTTAAGAAATAGAACGTTCCCAATAACTATCAATCTTCAACGTGTCTCTTGCAGAACATATTTCCCACACCTCCCAGCAGTAACCATTATCTTAGATTTTAATGATAATAATCCCTTGCTTTTTCTATTTTTTCTCTATGTTTTCCTAAGTTTTATTGTCTATCTATTTCTAAGAAACATATTGCTTAGTTGGACTTATTTAAAGTTTTTTTCTGAATGGAATCACACTCTATGTATTCATAAGTTGCTTCTTTCACTCAACATTGTGTTTGTGTGTTTGCTCAGGTGGATGTGTGTAATTAAAATTTGTTCACTTGCACTGCTGGATACTATTCCCTTATATGAATATACTACGTGTATTATTATGTGATGACACCATACATATCAAAATCGCAATGAAATAAAAACTATAAAGCAAAATTCCAGTTTATACCCCTATAAAGTGCAGATAAGAGTTCCCAATGCTCCTGCCTTGCCAACATTGGTATTGTCTGACTTTTGACTTTTTGCTAGTCTGGTGGATATGTAATGGGTTCTCACTGTGGTCTTATTTTGCATTTCACTGATTAATAATAAAGTCAAGCATCTTTTCATAAGTTTATCTGCTACTTGGTTTTCTTCACAAAAGTGAAGTTCTTGTTTAAATTTTCTGATCATTTTTCTATTGCTTTAAAAATATTCTCCTCAGGAATAAAGATGCAGACGTAGAGAATGGACTTGAGGACACGGGGAGGGCGAAGGGTAAGCTGGGACAAAGTGAGAGAGTGACATGGACTTATATATACTACCAAATGTAAAATAGATAGCTAGTGGGAAGCAGCCGCATAGCACAGGGAGATCAGCTCGGTGCTTTGTGACCACCTAGAGGGGTGGGATAGGGAGGGTGGGAGGGAGACACAAGAGGGAGGGGATATGGGGATATATGTATATGTATAGCTGATTCACTTTGTTATACAGCAGAAACTAACACACCATTGTAAAGCAATTATACTCCAATAAAGATGTTAAAAAAATAAAAATATTCTTCTTATTAATTCACAGGAATTATGTGTATTTTCAATACCAGTCCTTTGTGTTGCAAATATTTTAGTCCAATCTGAATTATCCTTTCAAACTTGTCATACTCAAGTTTTGCTTTTTTATTTTGCAAAACAGAAGTGCCAGAAGTTTTGGCTAAAGAGAATATTAATATAGTCTAGTTACCAGTATTTCTTTTTATAGTTTGTGTTTTCTGTATCTTTTTTAAAAAGTCCTTACCTATCTCAAAGACACTAAAAGAATAACCTATATTATATTTTAAAAACATCATAAGCCGTTCACTTTTATGTCTGTAATACATCTGGATTTATTTATTTTTAATTTCAGGTGGCTGTAGTTTCCAAAACCTACTGTGTTCCTCCATGTGGCCTCTGCTGCAGGTCAGAACAACAGGCTTATGACCCTGCTCCTTGTCTCATGGCTGGAGCTGACACACTTACCATAGTCATTTCTGAGATCTGTTCAATACTGGAGACATAGATAGATACTCCCACTGGCACAGGGGCACCTACAATACAGGAAGACACTATTACATGCAGGGTAGGAAAAAGGGTAAAACATGGACTCAGGAGCCAGACTGCCTGAACTTTGAACCCCATTTTGGCACTTACTAGCTATGTGACCTTGAATAAACTACCTAACCTCTCTGAGCTTAGTTTCCTCATGAGTAAAATGGGAATAATGATAGCACTTATCTCATAGTTAATGCAAGCCAAGCACTTAGGGTAGGGCCTGGCTCACAATATGCTGAAAAGAAAGGGTCAGGCCAAAATGAAGAAAAAAATAAGGGAATGAAGCACTCTTTTTCTAAACGTTTTCTTGATAAAAAACTTAAGAGCAATGAGCCCCAAAGCAAGATTTGTGGTGCGCATGAGCATATTTGTGTGAGTTCATGTGAGTGTGTCCATGTGTGAGCGAGTGTGTGTTTTTGTGTGAATGAATGCGTGAGCTGTGTGCATGAGTGTATGTGAGCATGTTCACATACCTGAGTAAATCTGTGCGTGTATTCATGTGCAGGTGAATGTGTCAGTGTGCACATGAGTGTATGTGAGCATGTCTGTGTGTGAGAGAAGGCATGAGCATGTTTGTATGCTTGAGTGTGTTGTGTGGGAGTGAATTATGAGTGAATGTGTTTGTGTGATCACGTATGAGAGAATGTGTGACTGTGTGAGTGTATGTGAGCTTGTTAATGTGCAAGGGAATGTGTGAACATGGGTGTGTTTGTGACCTTGTTTGTATGTGTGTGAGTGAATTTGTGAGTGTTTTCATGTATGTGAGCATGTTTCTGTATAAGTGAATGTGTGAGCACATTTCTGGGTGAATGAATGTGTCAGCATGTGTGTGTATTTGAGTGTATTGTGTGGGCGTGAATATGTAGGTTATTTGCGTGAGCCTGTTCACTTGTTAGTGTATTTGTGAGCATGTCCATGTGTGAGTGAATGCATGATTATGTTTGTGTGTGTAAAGCTGTGTTTGGGAATGTAAGTGAACTTATGGGTGTATGTATGTGTGAGTGAGCATGTTCATTGTGTGAATATGTGAATGTATTTGTGTGTGTGACCTTGTTCACATGCAAGTGATAAGTGTGATAAATGATTACACTTCTACACTCACACCCATCACACTTATAACTGTGAGTGTGTAAGTGTGGGTGTATGTAAGCATGCTTATGTGCTTGAGAAAATCTGTGAACTTGTCCATGTGAGTGTGGCTGAATGTGTGAGTGTGTTTGTGTGTGAGTGAGTGTGTGACCATGCTGACGTGCAAGTGAACCCATGAGCATATTCATATGTGTTAGCATGTCACTATACAGGTATGAGTGAATGTGTGAGCATGTCAGGTGCGTGTGTTTCTGAGTTGGTAAATGTGTCGACATGTTTGTGTGTGTGTGCATGTGTGAGTGAACATGTGGGTATGTTCATGTGTGTGAATGACAAAGCATGTGTGAGTGTGTGTGTCTATGTGTGTGAGTGAATTTGTGTTTGTATGTGTGGGGATGTTTGTGTGCAAGTATAAGTGAATGCATGAGCATGAGCATGTGGATGTATGTGGGTGTGTGAATGATTTTGTGAGTGTGTTTGTGTATGTGAGCATGTTTGTGTGAGAATGAATGTATGAACATGTTCATGTGTGTATGCAAATGTGTGAGCATGTGTGTTAGTGTATTGAGGGTGTATATGTGTGTGAGTGAATTTGTGTGTTCATGTGAGTACATGGGTGAGGGTGTTTGTGTGTGTTAATATGTAACTGTGATTGAATTTGTGCGTGTACATGTGCATGCGTGCATGTGTGTGTGTGTGTGTGTGTCTCTGTTTCTGCCTCCTGGCTTTCTTTTTCAGGACTAGGTGTTAGTGCTGCCCATTCAAATGTGATAATGGATGTGCAAATATGTACTAAACTATAAAGTACTGTGGAAAAATACATTTTAATTGTTTCCTCATTGACTCAAAACTCTCTTCACTGGGCCTCACAGCTAAGCCATTATTCTATGTGTATTACATCACGTTGCTGTTATGGAAACACGTGTGACGCTTCCAATTCAGCCTGCTGGCTTCACTGCAGGCTGGCTGCCTAGAAGCTGAGCTGCAAAGTGCTATTGGGAATCCACGTATGAATGGCAGCTGAGAAGTAAATGGGCCTCTGTGTGAAGGCATAGCATTCACAGCTATTGTGAATGATCGCTATGTAGTGACAGGGGTTTCTAGAAAGGCAGTTTTTTTTTATTACAGCCTTTCAGACTCCCCACATGCGTTTAGATGAGGATGGAGGCTGTGTTACGCAGGCAACAAGCCCCAGAAGGGCCAGGCAGTCATCCCCTCAACTACCTCACTCTAGTGTCAAACTTATAATCCTAGACCATTCTGTGTCACTCAGGCAATCCAATCACTTACAGCAGAATCCTGGGGACCCGAACCCTAAAGTGCCGGGGCTCAGCTTTGTCCAAAGACTCCCAGTTGAAGAGGCAAGTGAGAACTGAAGTGCAGTCCACATTCCCCTCACCAAGGCATGAGTCTTGGCCCAGGATTGTGGCCTGGAGGAAGGGGACCTGGGATCTTTTTCTAATTTATCCACCTAAATTAGGAGGGAATACCTTATGTGCTAGTAGTGGTCAGAACAAGAGCTTAGCTAAGATATCCCACATCCTTACAAGGATAACAGAGGGGAACAAGATGCTTCCAGGTCAGGTATCTAAATGCTATCTCTGGGGTGATGGCCTCTGTCCCATATCCCGTCGCTGTCCTTCCTGATGGACTCAGGAAGGCAGAAAAAGTGGGAGGGGGTAATCACTTCCCTCCCTCTTGGAAACTTTGCTACCCCAACTCTACTTCCTCCCTCGCATCCATCAGAGTAGCAGAGGAAGAGGAGGTAAATGAAGGAATGATGAAGATGTCCCATTTATTCCTTCACTCCACACCTATGTCATACCAGGTGATGGGCTAAGCAAAGTCCTTAGGGGCCTGCCTTTTGCAGCACTATGGAGTCCCACTTCTCTTGCTCAGAAAGAAGCAGCTTTGTTAACTTTCCCTGGCCCCTCCTCCTCCTCTTCATCCTCCTTCTCTTCTCAAGGAAGTAATGTCTCCCATTTGAACCTAACCACAGTTAGGTCATGTCTCTGCATGTGGGGGCATGTGGGCCTGCGTGTTAAGCTCTGAAACTCTACTTAACTTCAGACACAGAGGGAAATTTGACTCTGTGTCTAGTGGGAGTCATGGGCTACCCCAACTCTAAACCCCCTGGCCCAGCTCTCCAATTGACTGCCTCCCCGCCACCCAATAAAACAGCCCCAGACTTAGAGCCTGTAGTTCCTCCTTCTGTCTAAATGCTAGAAGGTCCTGCATTGTCCTTGCCCTCCCACCTTCATCTACTGTTTGGCCAAACTGGGGACCCAGCTATTCCCATACTCCCCAGGTCTGCATGCCCATAAAGCTTAGGTAACCCAGGAGGTTAGGCATCAGGTGTAAACAAATCCAAGTTAGCTAAAAAAATGGCGGTGGGGTGCCTTGGAGATACCATTGGCCAGCCTCACCTGACAATCCCCAGAGGGTGGTCCTTGCCTCTGTTCTGTCCCCATAGCCCCGGATGCCTGCAGAGATGGCAACCTGAAGCAGTGGGGAGAATGTGCTTGATGTACTTGAATGGCTGTTGGTTAGCCTTTGCTGAGAAATAGGAAAACAATGAATGGAGAAAATGTAACAGCTACACCCTTGACACCCACTGTTGCTTGGTGCAACTGGTCCAAAACCAGTGTCATGCAATGGAGTGCTCGCTGTGCCCTAACACCTGAATTCCTATAATGAACGAACTTACCTTCTGCCCTCTCCACTCCAGCCTCCCAGTCCCCAGTGCACACTCACCTTGGGTCCAGGGACTGCACGGCCTTCTGCCCTCACACTTGGAGGAAGCAAAGCAGCAAATGGGATACCAGTCAAATGTCCCACCTCCAAACCTAGGGCATAGGGCGATCAACTTGGTTTTCAAGGGGGCTCCCTAGGCAAATCACAGAGCCCTCAGTGGTCTAGCACAAAGGCAAGTGCTAACAGCTGTGTGCCCTTTAGGGTGGAGGCTTTGTGTATTCAGAAGACCTCTATTCATAGGTACAAATGTGAATATTAGCATTCATTAACCCTTTAGGTTCGATGTCTAGTTCTACCACCTGCAGGAAGGAGAGTGCTTTCTCTGACTTAGGAGCCCTATTTTTTAGCTCTTTCTCTGCTTCCTTTGAGCCAAAATGTGACTAACGTCTATTTAATGCACCCTTCCTCTTGTCTGTCCTTGGTCTAGGTTTCTTGGGCGTCCCTTCAGCCAGAGAATGCTATTCCTGTTCTGTGGGGTCGGGGAAGGTTGCCTGTCACTTTAAAGCTGTGTGATGGAAGCCAGTCACCCTTTCCAAAGCCAGGGGTGGGGGGAGGTGAGGCTAGGCAGAAATAAGAGGAGAAATTGATGTATTGGCTTCCTGGAGGTTTGTATTTCAGTTTCCTTGTCATTTCTCATCTTTGTGCTTAAGATCTGAGTGCTAGGCTAAGGAGTTTAGATTTTATTTTGCAGTTAAATAAAGCCATCAAAAGTTCCTGAGGTGATCAGGTGGGATTCATAAAGATCACGCTGACTGCAGTGTGTTGAATAAACTGAACCTGGTAGGAGCTGAAGGCTTGGGGAGGGGGACCAGAAGCAGAAGTGCCTGGGACCCAGGTGGGTGAAGTAAACTAGGCAGAGAAGACCATGCCCTTAGTTTTAAGCCAGCTGAATGGGGTAAGTGCCCAGGGTGCAAAGAATGTGTTCACAGGTGGAACACGTGTCCTCCCCATAGATGGAGCAGAAAACTCTAGCATGAGAAGCACACCTGGTGTGATTAGTGCTTCTCCAGCCACCCCAGGGAGTGTGCTTCAGGCTCCGTGCCACTGTAAAGGAGTGTGGAGGGGGCAGAGGCCTCTTGCATTAGAAGGCAGAGAAGTAGGAGAAATTCCAGGGGCAGAGTGAAAGGCCTGGGGGTTGGGGGCCTGGGAGTGCTCTGCTACAGGTCTCTGCAGGGTCGGGAAGGTGGGGTTTGGAGAGGCACAAGTGTCCGGTCTAGAGGACTGCTCCTGGTCAACTCACTGGGTGGGGCTGGCTTGTTGTGTCTCAGCTCTAGTATCTGGACGTGTCTTACCTCCAAAATTGGGCCTCAGACGGACATCATATTTCGACAGCACCCTGTCCAAAATCTTGTGAACCATAGCTTCATTTGCACAATTTTTGCTGAAACAGAGAAGTCATTGGTAAATATTGGTCATCAGTGAATGCCACACTGCTTCTCAGAAAACAAACAACAAAGAGCACCCCAGGCATCAACTTGCCAGGGCCTTCCCTCCTGCACACATGCAGACATATACAGCCATACATGTACACGTCTCTCCCCGCTCCCCTCCGTCCCTGCAGTGAGTCAGCCAGAAGCACAGCATGACGCAGACTCCTCTTTCCCCCTCCTCCTCCCCAGCTTTTATCCAAAGCGTGGGGCCTAAAGACTGGATCCTTGTTACCAGGCAGAACTGGGGGGGGTGGGGGGAAACTGTAGGGAAAGTGGAGAGGAGAGGGTGTGGGCAGGTGTGAGCCCTCACATAAACGTATTACTTCAACCCCCTAAGGAGCCCCACTTTACCATCAGCCTGGATGCAGCTTTCCAGGTTGGTGGGAGTCCTCTTTCCAGGGGCACCTGATTGCCCCAGGAAAGGTCATCTTTCACCCTCAGTACTCCCATGAGCTGAGCCCACCAGTCTATGTTCTCTAGCTCAGTCACATTTCCCCTACCTAGGCTAGGGCCAGCATTTTGTTGTCACGTCTATGTGAATCTTGCTTTTGTACACCTCTGTTTCTAAGACTTGGCATATTACGTATGACACAGAGAGAGAGCCTTGCTCATGTAGCAGAGTTTTATGACCCTCATAAATCACCATTTTTGATTCTTGGGGTTCAGGGCTGTCCTCAAAAACACATGTATTCTTGGAGCAGGCATCTCTTTGGCTAAGCATGTGCTTCCAGCCTAGACGTGTCTTGGGTGAGCACATGTAAATGGACCCAGCGCAACACCGCAGAGAGCTGGCCTTTCCAGAAGTCTCTGATGTGCTCTCCCAATTCATCTAGTCCTTCATGGGGGGCTCTTTTCCCCAAAAGGGGCATGTGAATGAGAATAGGCCCTGGGCATCACTATGACTCTTAGGATCTTTGATGCATTGACTATGGAACATCAGCCTCTGCAAATCTCTCGTGTGTGTGTGTGTGTGTGTGTGTGTGTGTGTGTGTGTGTGCGTGTTCACTAGCGCAGTTTGGTATGTTGGGTTGAGGACATTGCAGAGCTGTCTGCTGGAACCTTGCCCAACTATCCCCCCTTTTCCTAATACATGTTCATTTCTGGTTTGCCATTTAAAAAAATTATTCTCAATCATCTTTTAAAAAAAATCTCATCATCTTTAATGACAAAATTTCAAACTGTGCACATGAATGATTCCTGAATTAAAGCAACGCATTTCTGCCTGTTTAGGACCACACACACATTATCTATATGCCAGCGCTCAGGATCTGTGGCCACCACAAATACACATTTCCATGTGATCTACATGTAAAGCCTGACTGTTTAACATCTCTTCAGTTATTTGCAGACCCAAACAAACTTGAAATCAAACAGCTAATCTTCAAATGTTTTCACAGGAAGCAAGTACAAAAATGCACCCATCTCAGGCCACAAGGTTATATGCTACACAGCCACCGATCACACTGTCTGGGCTACGATGAGGTTGAGTCAATAATTTCTATTTGCAGCATCGGAAAAGGTCCCTCACTACTCAACACACACATTCAGGAACACACGCACGCACCTCATGGAATAGAAAAAAAAATCCAGACTCAAACAGGTGTCTCTACTGTCTATGTTTTGTGAATTTCTCATCACCCTGTACCCCCATCCCCCAATCCTACAGGTGCCAAAGGACGTGACTGGGAAAAGCTACTAGGGGCCTTGGTCCCGGGGGATGGATGGCAGACCTTGGGGTGAGAGCATCTTTCCCCCCACCCCCCAGGGCTGCAGTTTGGGCACACGCAGGGCTCTGTCAGGTCAGGCGCCGCAGTAACAGGTGGGCTGAAGCACAGGGCCCCCGGCGGCCCCCACTTCCATCCCACCAACCTCCAGGGACCTGTAGGCAGAGCCCGCACGCCAGGGCTCGGCGAGCCCGGGTCCAAGTCTTCCCCAGCCCGCTCCGTCCAAGAGGTCCGAGGCTACCCGTCCTCTCCTGTCGCCGCCATGCCCAGCCTGGCGGCTCCCGCTTACCACTTGAAGAGGTCCAGGACGACATCGGGCACGGCGGAGGAGAGCTCGAAGTGGAATTTCGGGGCGGGATTCAGGTCGTTGCCCTCCGCGAGCCAGGCTCTGACGAGCAGCAGGAGCACGGCGGCTCGCAGCGTCCCACGGATGCCCATGTGGCTACGGCCGTCCGCCGCCGGGGAGAGGGACGGGGTGTGGGCAGTGCGGGGAGAGAGGGAGCTGCGGGGTCGCTAGGAGTCGCCTCTAAGGAGACAGTAGCGAGAGTATGGGGAGCAGGGAGCGCGGGGTTAGGACCGGAGCCCAGGACCCAGGGGGAGCAGTCCTCCAGTACCTCTGCCCGACGCAGCGCCCTCAGGACGCGCCCGGCAGGTGCGAGGTGCGCTCCGTCTGCGGCCGCTCCAGGCTGCGACTGGCCACCCAGGCTGGCGCCCGGCTGGCTCCGCCCACTCCGACGGTAGCACTGGCAGAACCAATCCGGCATGTGCCAGGAGCCGCACAAAAAGGCGCGCGCTCTTGCCTCCGCCCGCAGCCAGCGCACCGCCCGCCCCCGCCCCTTCGGGCCTCTGCAGTCGTCCCCCTGCTAGCAACAGACACAGACAGGGGCGGGGCCGGCCCGGGGGAGGGGGAGGGGAATCGGCTGCAGGGGGGCTGGGCATGCATCCACACCTAGGGCACCCGGTGGGTCCTGCTCTTTCTCTCTGCAAAAATGCAAAGTGTGCGTTTCTTTTGGAAGACCGTGTGCCCAGGAGTCTGTTTTTTTGTGGTGAGGGAGTGAGGTAATTAGACTGCCCTGGCTGAATCTACGTTCTGATAGAGCTGGACACATTTGGGTCCCCAGGACAAAGCTCAGGGAACTGGAAGGGTTCACCAACTGGGATCACGCTGAGATGTGACTGTCCCATAGCCAGGGCTGACACCATGGAAGGGGAAGAAGGCAAAGACCAGTGTTTCAGATATTCAAGGGAGTTAGTCCCTGGAGAGCAGGCAACTCATGCTCCTGCACTTTGGGCCCATCATGTGGAAAAGCCTGGAATTTTAGCTATTCTTTCCACTACCTCAAACACTCTCCTATGAAACAAAAGGATCTCAGAGGACAGGGAAATTCCTCCACTCAATCCCCTCTGTCCTTCCCTTCTCAGATCCTTGACAAAGCAAGCTCAGAAAGACGTCCTTCAGAGCACATGGGCCAGATGGTCAATCAATAAATAGACCTCAGTCACGTTCACCAATGCTGAACTTCCTAAGGCACGCCACTGAGAAGGGTTTCAATGAAAATGGATTTTAGGTTCACTCTTGGTTAGCTAAAACATTCACACAGAGATATAGCCCTCTTCTCCTTTCTCTCAGTATTTGGTGAAGTGAGTTGGGACTCCTTGTGCTCAGAAAACCTTCAGTTGCCTGGTTGGTTGAGTGTTTCCCACACTTAAGTGTTTAACTCTTTATCCCCACTTTCTTAACCATCTTAGAACCAAACTTTAAAAAAATCTGTCTCATAGTTCCCTGCCTTTTTTAACTAGCAGAACACCTTTGCACCTTCCTTTCCCTTCACCCCACTATTGCAGCAAATGGTCTCCTTCTCACATGAGTGTAGAAATAAAAGAAGATGGTGGAACCTGCATGTCACTGACTATTACATACAGGAATGGATCAATAAAACTCATCCCTACTGCTATTAATTCTGCCCCCATTGTCTCTGGTCATCCAGGCATCCTTGTAGAGACAATCCTTGCTTGATAAAAGTGGGAATGGTTATTCCGGGTCATTTTGTCCAACCATCTGGATCGTAATATGGAGAAACTGAGGCCCAGAGAAGGAAAAGGGATTGGCCTGAGGTCACATAACAGTAGAGGCCCAAACTAGAATCCTATTTCCAGGTTTGACTACTTCCAGAACATTATGTTTTGTGTTTTGTTTTGTTTTTTGTTTTGTTTTAGTGTGATTCAGTGTCCACTGGAAATTCAGGCAACCGCCAGCAGATGGGAGTAAATTTATTTAGATGAGGATGTTCCCAGTATCCTGGAATCAAATTCCACAGGCAATTGGTCCCTCATTTGTCAGGGGAAAACAAGCCTGAAGCTTGAAGTTTTATTCCTAGGTGCCCCTGTGACTACAAAGATTGCCAAAAAGTTGATGATGAAGAATTCACTTCCAGACCTTACATCCCAGAGGGTCCTCCCCGACTTCTGCTCTCCCTAGAGGTAATGCTTTGTTGAAATTTCTAACTCACAAGACAAATAGCCCACAAAACGACAAGAAATACAAAAATGCCACTATAATTTGCATCAATAGTTGTTGAGCTTTTGTCTAGTTAATTTATTAGAATATCCATAAATATCCAGATTGAATGGGCTTACACCTATGGGACCATGATGTAGGAGAAAGAGCACTGACCTGGAAGTTAGCCCATATGTGTTCTGGATCCAGGTCTGCCACATGGCAGTGAATGTTCCAGTTTGGCTGGAGTGTAGGTTATGTTTGGAGTAAGACAAAAGGTAAGAGAGGTAAGAGGCAAGAGATTAGGCAGAACCTGGCCTAGTGAGCACCCACACTCAGTGCACAACAAATAAATGAAGCAAGAGAGTTTTGGACCTAATTGTCCAAACAAAGGAATTTGATTTTTATTTTAGAGTCAACTGTATGCTTTTGAAAGGATTGTGCAAGGGAATGACTCAATCAGAACGGTGCCTTGGAAGAATACCTGGTTACTTTGTGAAGGAGAAACTGGAAGGAAGAGAAACTGAGGACGATGACAGTAGTTAGGAGAGTATTGTTTACTTCTGCTTCTTAAAAAGCTAAAAATAATGAGTCTAATCTATAGATTCAATGAAATCCCTATCAAAATTCCAATGGCATTTTTCACAGAAATACAAAAAAAGAATCCTAAGATTCATACCGAACAATAAAATACACTGAATAGCTAAAGCAATACCAAGAAAGAAGAACAAGGCTGGAGACATCACAATTCCTGATTTTAAACTTTATTGCAAAGCTATAGTAATCAGTACAGCATGGTACTGGCATAAAAATAGACACATAGAACAATGGAATAGAATTGAGATCCCAGAAGAAAGCCCATGCCTATATGGTCAACTAATATTTGACAAAGGAGCCAAAAAGACTCAATGGGGAAATAAGAGTCTCTTCAATAAAGGGTGTTGGAAAAATTGGATTAACCACATGCAGAAAAATTAAATCGGACCCCATCTTATTCTACTCACAAAAATTAACCTGAAATGGATTAAAGACTTAAATGTAAGACCTTAAACTGTAAAACTACTAGAAGGAAACATAGGGGAAAAGCTCTTTGACATTGGTCTTGGCAACTGTTTTTTTGATATGACATCAAAATCATAAGCAACAAAGGCAAAAATCAACAAGTGGGACTATATCAAACTAAAAAGCTTCTGCATAGCAAAAGAAACATCCAACAAAATCCAAAGGAAGCCTATGGAATGGGAGAAAAAATTTACAAACCACACATCTGATAAGGGGTTAATATCCAAAATATATAAGGAACTCATACAAGTCAATAGCAAAAAAACAAACAATCTGACAAAAATGTGTAGAGGAACTGAATATTTTCCCAAAGAAGACATACAAATGGCCAACAGGCACATGAAAAGATGCTCAACATCACTAATCATCAGCGAAATCCAAATCAAAACCACAGTGAAATATCACCTCACACCTGTTAGAATGGCCATCATCAAAAAGACAAGAGGCAACAAGTGTTGACGAGGATGTGGAGAAAAGGGAATCCTTCTCCACTGTTGGTGGGAGTGTACATTGGTGCAGCCACTATGGAAAATATCATGGAGGTTCCTCAAAAAATTAAAAACAGAACTACAATATGATCCAGAAATCTCACTTCTGGGTATATATATGAAGGAAATTAAATCAGGATCTCAAAGAGATGTTCATTGAAGCATTGTTCACAATAGCCAAGATATGGAAACAGCCTAAGTGTTCACTGATGGATGGATGAAGAAGATGTGGTACATATACATAATGGAATATTATTCAACCATAAAAATGAAGGCAGTCCTGTCATTTGCGATGAAATGGATGGAGCTTGAGGGTATTACCCTAAGTGAAATAAGTCAGACAGAGAAAGACAAATATTGTATGTTCTCACTTATATGTGGACTCTAAAAAACCCAAACTCAAACAGAGTAGAATGGTGGTTGCCATAGGCTGAGGGTGGGGAGAAATAGGGAGATATTGGTTAAAAGGTACAAACTTCTGCTATAAAATGAATAAGTTATGGGGATCTAATGTACAGCATAGTGACTATAATTAATTATAATGTATTATAAACTTGGAGAGTAGATCTTGAAAGTTATCAACCCCCCCCCCCAAAAAAAAGTAATTTTGTGGGGGGCTGGAGATGTTAACTAACTTCATTGTGGTAATCATTTCACAATATAAACATGTGTCAAATCCTCATGTTGTACACCTTAAACTTACATATGTCAATAATATCTCGAAAAAGCTGAAAAAAAACCACCCCAAAATAGTGAGGCTAAAATCTAGAAGAATAAAAGAACCCAGAGAGGGAAGTCTGGCACTAGAAGTCATTTTGCCCTGAAGGCATTTGACGAATCATAAGAGAGTTGTGATTTGTGGTGCCCTCTTGAGAAAAGGGGACAAAAGTTGAAGTCCAAGGCCCAAACAAGTGGGAAATTTGATAAGACTTCCTGCCACTTTAAACTGAGACTGAGTAGCTACCCTTTCAGGATAATGGTGAACCAGTAGCAACCAGCCCTTGCATGGACTTGTAGTCTAGATACCCATCACCTTGATGGTCCCAAGAATCTGAAGCCTTGAATTTGGATTAAAGTAGTGTTGGACAGGTAGTTTCCCCAGGCATTTGTCAGAAGCAAATGAAAATACTTTCTATAGACAGGTACTGTCATCCTAGGCCTGAAATCATTCTTACAAATAATTTTTCAATAATATGTCAGCACATAGTCAGAAGAAACTAGGCATACAAATAAAAATATGTAATGTGAGTTACAGCCAGCAGAAAAGAATAGATGGCAAAAACAAATTCACAGACATTTCAAACATCAGAATTATGAGACATAGACTATAATAACTGATTTATCATATTTCAAAAAATAAAAGATAAGCTTGAAAATATTTTCAGGTAACAGAAAATGTCATATGGACAATTTGAAAAAGGATCAAATAGAACTAGAGCTAAAAAATATAATAATGAAAACTGAGAATTTAATGGATGAATGGGCTTAACAGAAGGCAAAATGCAACTGAAGAGAGAATTATTGAATTGGAAGATAGGTCACAAGATACTGTCCACAATTCTGCCTGGAGAAACAAATTATGTGGAAAAAAGAAAAAGGCGGATAAGAGACATAAGGAATAGAGTGAGAAGATCTAACATACATTTACTTGATGTCCCAGAAAGAGAGGAGAGAGAAATGGGGAAGAAGATGGCTGAAAATCTGAATCCACAGTTTTAAGAAGCCTGGTGAATCCTACATAGAATAAATAAAAATAATTCTACACCTAGAGGCATCATAGTGAAAGTGCATAAAATCAGAGACAAAGTGAACTATGCTAATGGTTCAAGTTAATGAGGTCCCAATCAAGGGCACAAGTAAGAGAGATTGAAACAAGAGGATGGGTGTTAGACCCTGGCTTGCAAAATGCATTTTACTAAAATTTTCCATGAAAAACAATTTAATAAAGATGTTATCCATTTTATTCCCAATTAACAAAATATACTTGTTAAAAGTTGGATTATTTAGAGCAACCTGACATGTAGGAGCTTCACAGTTGTCATGTTTGAAAGGCCACCTTCCTATAAGTATGTATTTCTTGTCTCATGGGCCATGAAACAGGCAAGCATTCTCCATGGGTCTGAAATGCTGGTTGCAGCTGATTTCTAAGGCTGGAGAAATGTGCTTATATAAGGCTTTCTAAGAGTAAGCAGAATAAAAGTGAATCTTTGTAGGAAGGCTTCCTTTTGCTTACCCTCCCCCAAACTTTCACTCTGTTTCTAAGGAAAAGTATATAAAATAAATAATTCTGTGCTTCCCAGGGTGTCTTATTACATTCCTCAGGCTTGACCATGTGCACTCACTCACTGGCCTGCATAAGGCTGGACTGCAGTTGAATTTCTGTAGGAGTTTATATTTGGAACAAACAGAGCTCAAAATACAATAGACTGTATTTTGAGACAGTGAAGTCCTGACTTGTTACTAGAGCTGTTCATATAAAGCCTGTCAGGGATGGCCAAATAGGAGCATCAGAGTTTCTATGGTCTCCCGCACCTCTGAAATTCCCTGACAACAACCTAAGCTGAAAACATCTGTCTATAATGTCTTCTAAGAGGAATTTCAAGTGTTTTTGCATAAACTCCTTTATGTATTTCTTCTATTTGAGGGACAAACATTCTCATATACCCTCTTGACCTTCCTCCCTAGAAAACCATTTCTCCAAGAGAAAATTTTGTGAGAGCAAGAAAGCTTTCTCTATTGGCTCACCCCAAGCCAATCAGAAAGTTGTCCAACAGTGAAGACATAAACCAACATTCACTTGTGGCATGCAATATGTCAACACAAATTCTGATCAAATATTAAGAGAGAAGTTGCTAGAATTTTGATTCTGAGTTTGCAGGGCTTCTCTTCACTTTTGCTGGGAATTCACAATTTGTGTAGGTCACAGCTTTCCCCCCCAAAGTCTGCAGAAACTTGACTTTTGATATATAGCATGTTCAAGCAGTATTTTACTCCCTTTGCATGGAAGAGAAGGAATAGGGAGAATGATCCACTAACTCTAAGGGTTTTTCCCCCCGGAACTGGTTGTAGCATAGTGTGCTAAGAAGGATTTGACTACAAATCTGAAGATTTAGATTGGAGTGCTGTCACCAGCTACCTAGGCATGTGTCACTGCCTCTGAAACTTAGTTCTCTCATCTGAAATGTGGGGTGATAATAATGCCTATTTGTTCATGGAACAATATAGTCAGAGGGGAATCCCTGTCCATCCCAGCTTCCTAACTCTGGGGCTTCACCTCACTTAATCCCTCAGCCCCATCAGGTTTCTCATAATCTCCTTCTCAAAAGACTGCGGTCATTACCACTACTAGCCACCAGGGGTCCTCAGTTCTCTTGGTCTAATGGTGGATTGACTCTATATTTATCTGTTTCCCCGAATCCAGGGAAGCCAGGCTGACATTTACAAAAAAAACCTTCAACTCGGCGAAACAGAGGGGTGATAAGCACAGGGAGCAAAGGTCCTTCTGAGAGAGGAGGTTTTAGTGCACAAATGGATGAACCTCTACTTCTACGCTGGGGTCCTAGCTGCCACTAGCTACCCTGTACCTCAGCAGGGCTGCTGATGTCTGGCCTTGGGCACCTTTGCTCTTGTTCCCAGGGGGTGAGAAGCGGGGATCCTGTACAAATGGTAAATAGGTAGCTCCTGGAGTTGTGTGGCCATATGAGGTGTTCTTGGTAAGAAGGGCTCCTTTCTTAAATATGACTCCCAGAGCACAAATTTCTCAAAACAGCCCCTTTCTCCATGATCTCTCAGCAGAGTCTGTAGTGCTCATCAAGTATTTCAAGTGCTGCCCACACTCCCCAGCCCCCTTTCAGTTAGCTGGGGCTGTGTGACTAGTTCTAGACAATGAAATGCAAACTTTAGTGGCACATACCATTTCCCAGATGAGGCATTTAAGAGCCAGTGTATAATCCATAAACTCTCTCTTCCTTTGCCCTGGTGATGCTGAAAGCCAGATGTTGAAATGGTGACAACAAAGATGGAGGGAACCTAGACCCCGAGTCCTCAGGTGGAACAGAGAGCTGGTAACTTGCACCTGATCTTGTGTGAGCTGGAAATCAAGTTTTGTTATGCTAAGCTGCTGAAATTTGGAGACGTTTATTATTTCAGCAAAGCCTAGCCTATCTTGATGGATACACTCTTTTCCCCACACTCCTCCCAGTGCCTGTACTATTATTATAAAGGCCCATGGACAATTCTCTCTGCATGTTTTATAGGTAGCTTGAATCCAAAGTATTCCAAGATTATCCTAATTCCCAGCAAATATGGTCATTTTGGGGTATTCTCAATCCCTGTGAATTAATATTCAGTTGTTACCTGATTGCGACCTAGAAGTCATCTATTCCATGTCCTTCTATCTCTCCACTCCCATGTTCATTCATTCATTCATCAGCTATTTATTGAGTACCTATTATGTGCTAAGTACTTTTCTGGGAACTGGGACATAATAGTAGGAAAAACAAAATCCTGTCAAAAATCCCTGCCACCATGGAAATTACATTCTAGGAGGGGGAGAGAATGCTTGGTGAGTGGGATGGTGGTGGTTGGAGGATGAGGATGTTATTTGAAATAAGGTAGCATTTGAACAAAAAGACTGGAAAGAGGAGAGAATGCAAGCCATGCAGACATCTGGTGAAAGAGGATCCCAGGAGAGAGGATGGCAAATGGAAAGGCATGAAGGTAGAAGTATGCTTTGTGTATACAAAGGGCAGCAAGGAGGCCAATAAGGCTGGAAGAGAATGAGTGAGGGGTACAGGAATAGGAGAGGAGGTCCAAATGGAAACAGGGAGGCAAGATCATGTAGGGCCTTGTAAACCCTTGTAAGAAATTTGACTTTTACATGGAGTGAGCTGGAAAGCCAACGGTAGATTTTGGACATAAGAGTGACATGATCATACTAATGTTTTAGAGGGATCCCTCCAACCACTCTGTGGGGAATAGGCTGTGGGGGACAAGGGCAGAAACAGGGAGGCCAGTTTTGAAGCTACTGCAATAATGCAGGTGGCAGATGATGGGCTCAGACCAGGGTAGTAGCAGCGGAAGTGATGAGAAGTGGTCAGATTCTGGATATCTTTGCAAGGTAGAATCAAAAGGATTCCCTGACTAACTGGATATGAAAGAAAGAGAGTGTCAAAAAAGACTCCAAGAGTTTGAGCCTGACCAGTTGGGATAATGGGCTTACCATTTACAGAGCTATGTAAGACTCTGGGAAGAAGTTAAGGTATGTGGAAAGCCAAGGATTTGGTTTTGAACATTAGAAGTTTGCTTTGACTATTAGGTGCCTAAGTAATAATGTTGAGTAGGAATTTAAATATATAATATCCCCCCTCTCTGCCCAATGCATTCTTACTCATCTTTCAAGACTAAGCCCAGCTATTATGAAGCTTTTTCCAACTGGCCAGGCAGAGATAGTGACTCTTTCCTTCATGCTCCAAGGGTGCCTTCAACAGTCCTCTAGAACAGCATTTCCCTCCTATATTGTCATCATTGCCTCTCATCTCTCTTCCATGATGAACTGGGAGCTCCTGTAGTCTCGGAACTGTTTCTGATTCATCATGTGGCTGCCTAGAACTCAGTCCAGAGTCTCCTTTATAGTGAGAACTCAAGAAATGTCTGTTGAAAGAAGCATCCCAGAAATAAACAGAGGAGAAAATTTCTCCAAAGTCGAGCTCATGCAGGATGAGGACTTGGAAGTGGCTATCATATTTATCGGTTAGAATGCTCAAAGATGATACCTGAGAGAGAAGAAGCCTAAGTACCGCATGTTGAGGAACAGGCTTTGCTCTGTGGCCTTGTTTGGCTTTCATTTTTTTTTCCTTTTTTTTTTAACATCTTTATTGGAGTATAATTGTTTTACAATGGTGTGTTAGTTTCTGCTTTATAACAAAGTGAAACAGCTACACATATACATATATCCCCATTGTTTGGCTTTCATTTTGATGAAAGGGACCCAGAAGATTTATTTCTCTAACTGTACCTCAAAGAGGGCATCCTCTTTCCAAGAAGGGATGCTATAATTCTGTCAGTGGATGGGATTTAGAGGCAGACAGATTTTGGCTTAGACTTAGCTCTAATGGAGGGAACGTCAGAGTCAGACAGATTTAGGGGCTTGAATCCCAGTTCTGCCACTCACCATCTGTATGACTTTGGACAAGTCACACTATCTGATCCTCAGGTTTTTCATCTATAAAATTTGAGGATTAAGTGGGGATTAAGTGAGATCAAGATGGTAAAGCACCTAGGGTAATTATTGACACAGTAATTGTTACAGAAGAGTGGATAAAAGAGACACACTATTCAGGGCAATCAAAAGATGGAATGAGCTCCCTATCGCTGGAAATGTTCAAGGACAGACTACATGACTGCTTCTTGAAAATATTATGGAGAGAATACTAATAGTTGGACCAGCTGAAAAAATTGAGGTCTTTTCCATTTTTGAGTTTTGTAATTCTAAAAATCCCCCAAAATAGAAATGGAGACACAAAGGTATGTACTGAGACCACTCTGCTAATGTAGAGTGCTTATGTCCAGATAGGGTCTTTTTAGAGCAATTGGCCTAAGCATGTGAATACATGCCATCCAAGGACTTGCGTGTGTGTGCAGCAGTGTTCAGGGGGGACTGGTACTGTCAGATTTGAGAGTACATTGCCAGCTGTGATGCCTGCTGCTGCACACCTGGCATCTTGCCTCAGCGCTACATTTCTTTCCAATAATCAAATAAGCCCCTGAAGCGACTGCATGTTCATTTATTCCTTGACTCAGTCAACTGGGGCTTTCCATACGGATGTCTCATTTACTCCTTTGCAGTTTTATCATAATTGACTCCCATTTGGGAGAAGATTTCAGGAGTTGGTACAGGGAGAAAGAGTGTTTATTGGTTATCGTGGCTTTTCTGTGCAGATCACCATATCTTTTTCAATTTGACCTTCGAGACTATCTCCATGATGCTTTTTCCCACAGTGTCCTCCTCACACCATGGCTCCCACCCCTAGTTCCTGCCTTCTTGCCCGACTTGGACTCTTGCAATAGTCTTCTAATTGGTTTTCCCCTTTAGTGTTTGCTCCCTCTTTAATCCATTCTGTATTCAAACGATTTACTATCTGATTCCAACCGACCCTTCTAGCTCTCTCCTCCCCCTCCTTCCTGTCATGCATGCCCAGCTCCTGTCCAAAGGGGCTATGGGCCTTTCCCTGAGCAACTAACTCCCTCTTGGTGGATATTCAGTTTGCCACCTTCATCTGCCTAAATCCAACTTATCTTTTAAACCCAAGGCCATATACCTTTCCTCACAAAGCCACCTGTGGGGGCCCTGACTTTGTGCCCTGATCACATAGAGCCTTTTATTAGAGCTCTGTGTGTGCTTATTCCCCTTAAAAGTCTGTAAGCTTCACTTCTCTCATCATTAGCTGTATTCTCTCTATAACTCTTCTAATTTTAAAAACAAACCCTTTTTGCCCACCATGATTTCTCCCCTGAATCCCTACCTCATTTAACAAATAAACAAATAAGCCCAATCAGGATTTGCGTGGGTTGTACTGAAAAATAATTTAACGCCTGACATCCTAAAAGCACAAATTACATAAGTCGTTTTAGGTACTAATTGACAATGTGGAAGTCTGAGTGAAAAAAAAAGCATTCAGGCTACAAATGATCGATTCCACCGAAAGTTGCCTAAGTGTTCTTAATTAATCAACAAGGAGCCACATTTGAGCCCGTGGCACCCTTTTCTCTCTTTTAGAAATGACAAACCCAAGGGAAAGTTTACTTAATGTATTTATTTGATTCATTTCTTAGTTTCTGAGCTTGACTATCTTAAGCCTTTGGTTTGTTCTTGGGGATTATGGGGTTTTTATGAATTGAGCCATTCTCTAGTTTGCTCTTCAGGATGTGAGCATATTGCATTCATTTAATCCTCTGAATTTACACAGGATAGAAACCAGAGGTGAATATAGCATTTATTTGGGTGGCATGAATTTCCATAAAATGATGACAGAAACCCACTGCAGTGTTTCTGACAGGTCTCATGTTCCTGATGTTGTTTATGGGAACGTTGCCCATTACAGTGAATTGGTTCCTCTAGATTCGTTTCTCTCCTGTGGAGCCTATTGAGTTGAGATGGAGCAGGAAGGGCCAAGATGCCTTATGGATGAACAGTGACCAAGGTTATGCTTCCTAACATCAACACTACTAAAGTGGGAGAAAAGGCTTTTAGAACAGGGTGTGCACATATTCAAGTGCATAACGTTATTCCACAAGTTATTAGGTCTATGAAAGCTTTTCTGTGAAGCTGTAGATGCTACTCAGGAGTCAGCTTTGAAAATGAAGTCAAAGTGACCCTTCTTGTGTTCCATTAAATGTAAACATGTTAAGAGAGCTTCTTTCCAGTGAAACGCATTATTATGTAACTCTGTTTATGCAGAACTTCACCTTAGGTTCACTTAGGTTTGTTAAAATAGATGGAAATGCTTGTTCCAGACCGTCTGGGTCTTAATTTGCAAAATGTACTCCTAATGCAAGCCCACTGGACAGAAAGGGCCACCCTGCTCCAGAGGACTAATAATAATAATTTAATCCTCACAAATTAGCTACTGTTTTTCAGCCAGGAGTAGAGAGGATATGATGGAGGTCAGAGCTGTGTGATCTTAAGCAAGTTACCTAGCTTCTGTGTGTCTCAGTTTCCTCATCTCCATGGAAAATACCTAAAACAATGGCCAAGCACATGTTCAATGGGCAAGCAATGGGAGATCTTCTAGAGTTAGGTGGCCATTGCCGGCTAGCTAGTAGGACAAGTGGGATGAAGAGAAGGAAAAATGTCGGTCACTGGAGCAGACTGACTATATCCATAGTTCTTGAGATGAGCTATGTGACTCCGGTAGGGGGCAGGAGCAGATGTATAGAAGGGTTGCAAAATGCAGGCTAAGGGAATCAGTGCCTGGGATGTGTCCCAAATGTGTCTGCCCCAGCCTGAAGCTTCTGGATCTCAGAAGATAGGAAAAGGCCTTTTCCTACACGGACCGGACTCCAGGAAGAGTGTAGAACCTCAAGTAAGAAACTACTAACCTCAGTGAATCACAGTTCATTTTTAAACTACTCGTTTACCTCTTAATTTAGATGTGGCAATTTACAAAGCAACTGACCACTCATCATAGGTTTTCTTTGGGGTAACTGGGACACAGTTGCTGGTTTATGCAGTAGGGTTGTCAAAAACCTGAGTCACATGAAACTTATCATCTTACCCTGGAATTTCTAATGATTTCACTTGGTGTTCTATTGTCATACAATTTAAATGTCTCAAATATGGTTTTGTTCAAAACTCTCAATCCATGTTGAACTAACCGAGGCTTCACCTTTACTTTCTAGAAGCTCTTCTAGGGCAGTTTCTATAGCAGCAGCTTTAGCATTTATACCCCACTGTTAGAAGATTCATCTCAGATATCTATGTGAATATGGCTATGGTTCACAATGAAGCACAAGGGCAAAATACAGGATCTTTTCATTTCTGGTTTGGCATAATGAGGTATAGTGTACTTAACAAGACCAAATACCTTCATGGAGAGCAAAGGACAAAATCAGCCCAACATAGTGTTTCTTGGCTTGAAAAAGCCTGGATCCCATGCCCCTCACTTGACATTGGATTCCAGTTTCTGACTACCCAAAGGATTTCACATTGCATGCTGGAAGATGTAACCCCATCTAGCAACATTGGCAATGAGTGAGAACTCTTAATGGCATCTTAATACAGAGAAGTTCACCAGGGCACTGAATAGATGGACTCAAGGTGATATGGTATTTTTAATCCATTATTTTCTTTCTTTCTTTTTTTTAAAGAGCAGCTTTATTAAGATATAATTGACATATCACACAACTCACTCTTTTAAAGTATATAATTCAATGGATTTTAGTATATTTAAGGTGTTGTATAATCATCCTTCTATCTAGTTTTAGAACATTTTCATCACTCCTAAAGGAGACCCTATACCCATTAACAGTCACTCCCCACTCTCCCTCCCCACTCCCTGGCCCTTTCAGTCACTAAACTGATTTCTGATCTTATGGATTTGTCTATTATAGACATTTTGTATGAAGAGAATCATACAGCATGTGGCCTTTTGTGACTAGCTTTTTTCACTTAATATAATGTTTTCAAGGTTCATTTCAAGCATGTATCAGTACTTCATTCCTTGTCAAGGCTGAATAATATTCCATTGTATAGATATACTTCATGTTGTCTATCCATTCATCTATTGATGGACACTTGGGTGGTGTCCACCTTTCGGTTAGTGTGAAAAGTGCTGCTGTGAACATTCATGTATAAGTTTTCACCTTGTACACACCTTGTGAAAACATTTTTTTTCAGTCCTCTTAGGTATATGCTTAGGAGTGGAATTGCTGAGTCATATGGTAAATCTACATGTAACTTACTGAAGAACCACCCTTGAATTCCTGGGATAAATTCCACTTGGTCATGATGTATACTCATTTTAATGTGCTGCTGGATTCAGTTTGCTAGTATTTTGTTGAAGATTTTTGCGTCTATGTTCAGAAGGGATAGTGGCCTGTGGTTTTCTTTTCTTGTCTGGCATTGGTATCAGGGTAATGCTGACCTCATAAAATGAATTAGGAAGTGCTCCATACTTTTCTATTTTTTGGAAGAGCTTGAAAAAGATTGGTGTTAATTCTTTAAATACTTGGTACAATTCCCCAGTCAAGATAGTTGGTCCTGGGTGTTTCTTTGTTGGGTTATTTTTAATTACTGATTATATCACTTGTTACAGGTATGTTCAGATTTTCTACTTATTTTTGAATCAGTTTTGGTAGTTTGTGTGTTTTTAGGAATTAGTTCACTCATCTCTTTCATCCATTCTTAGAACAGTATTTATTGAGATTGCTCAATGTGCCAGGCACAGTGCCATGCACAATCAGACACATGCTCTGCTGGTGGGGAAATGGAAATTTGGTAGAAATACAGATGATAAAACAAGGGATTCCAACACTGTGTAATGCTGTGATATACATAAGAGGGTCTCCTAAGCCAGGCTTAATTATTCAGGAAAAGTCCTCAAGGGTGGCTGGGGCAGGGATGGCTAGAAGTCTTAATGTTCACTATTTTATATCTTTTTCATCTTTCCTGCTCCAATCTATAAACAAGTCCTATATTTAGAGTACAATAATAAATCCAACCATCTTTCAAAACCTTTACCTTTTTCACTCTGGTTCAAGTCATCTTTCAGGTGGACTACTGTAACAGCCTCTAAGTGGCTTCCCTACTTCCGATCTTGTCTCCTGTAGCAAATATCATATATTAGCTCACTTGACCTCATTCCGACCCCAATTGTAACATACCTCACTAAATGATAGAGGTTGGAATGCTAAAGACTATATTTCCAGAAATCCCTCACAGCTTGGATTCCACAGGTGACCTAGTCTCTGCCAAGCAGATTAAACTGCATGCAATTTGGAAGGATGAGTGGGGCAGAGTTCACGATTCTGCTTCTGTGATTTCTAGTTTTTGCTAGTGAGCATGGTCTTGGAAGCTTTTGCTTCTTTTGTGTGAGCAGTAGCAGATATCTCAAGGTGCAGTTCCTAGTTTTGTGGGCATCAAAAGGCAGGTCATGATGTATCCACTTTGTTTATTTAAGAAGAGAATGAAGCAGTGTGGTCAAGATTTGTGGTGATCTCAGCAGAGGTGGTGTGGGCCTCTGATTCTCCACCTTCCTGATGGTGCCAATTATGTGTTATTAAGTGAAACAGTTCTGGACATTCAACCTAGAGTATATTATTCTGATTATTTCAACAACTTTGTCGGCATCTAATTCTGAACCCTTTCTGTTTAAGTGGGTTAAAGTGGTTTCTGCTATCTGTCTCACTTCACTTTCCTTCTTGCTGTTCCTCAAACACACCAAGCACACTGCTGCCTCAGGGTCTGGTATTTGCTGTTCTCTCTACCTAGAATACTCATCTTCCAGATAGGTGCATGGCTCAAATTTTCACTTCATGCCAATCATTTCCTTGTAATCTAACATTAGTCCAACTTCACTCCCTATGACATTGCTCTCTTGATTTTCTTCAGAGCATTCATCACTCTTTGAAATCATCTTGCTTATTTGATGTGAGTGTGTATGTGCGTGCACGTGCACATGCGCGCATGCGTATCATCTGTCTCTCTCCACTAGACTGTAAGTTACTTGAGGGTACAGACATTGTATTATCATTTTAGTGGATCCAAGAGAAAAGCAGTGACCCATACACATTGAGAAAATAGCTGGGAATTCAGGAAGAGGAAGAAGAAATAGAAGACAATGGGCATTTCTGAACACTGCTGGGATGCTTAGGGAGTATTAGAAGGCAAAGTACCAAATACTGAAAACTCAAATCACCTGAGAAAGGTGGCAATCTCTGAAGAATATTCTTGCAATTGTGAAATAGAAATTATATATGCAAGGAGTGTGAAGAACAGCTGTACAGAACAGTGTGTCTGTAATGAGTGTCATTACATCAAAGGCATCCAATAAGAAGGCTTGTTCATGACCTGCTCTGCAGCTCATTTGGGATTTTCTTCTATAAAACCATGAACTTGGTCCAGTTTGGTCATCTGAAGAGTAAAAAAAAAAGCCAGAGTATTTGGGTTTATAAAATTTTGAGGGGACAAAAAAAAAACCCACTTTGTAAGCTTCTGCTGTTTATTCAGCCCAGCACTAGGCATTCTGGGATAGAAGTAAGAAAGAGATAAGCCACAGATCCTACCTGCAAAGAAGAAGGGTAGACAAGGTACTGTCCAATGAGAGACAGGGAACTGATTAGGAGAGGATTGGCCTGCAGGGATCAGATGGGGTGGTTGTTCTGGAGAGGGAAGAGGCCAGGAGGATAGAGAATCAGAAACCATGGTATCAGTGAACATGAGACTGTGAAATGCTTTGGAGCTAGGGCAGAATTCAATGTCTAACCTCTCAGCCCCTACTACCAACAGCCGCAAGACCACTGAGAGAACAGGTATCAACTGAACTACTCAGGACCACTGACAATGCCCGGTCTCCCAACTCTGCCCAGGGCCTCAGGTGGCTAAAGCTTGTTTGCTCATTGCTTCCAGCCACTGTCACATTAACTATATCACTGTAAACTCATAATCACCAGTTTCATCAGGACCCTCACTGCTTAGCATTCCTACTCTGTTTCTCTAGCCAGCTATCTCATCCTCTCTCCACAATTATATATTTTCTTATCTTATACATGCTTCTTAAGTACCGTCTCCTGCAGAAGATGACCTTATGCTCCTACTTCACAGAAAGAACAGAGAACTCCAAACTTTAAATGGGAATACCTTTAATTTCCTGTCACTAAACCTCCAGCTGCCTGATCTGTCTCCGGCCTCTCATCCTTCTCTTTCTGGTTCAGATATGGTAGTGGCTTTCAGGCAGACTTTTCACAGGGAGAGTACTTCTGGGATCACTGATTGGCTGTGGCTGAGTCCCTCTAACAACGCAACATTCAACTGTCTTTGTGCTGTTGTCCATATGAACAAATCTCATTTGGGACTGAATTGATCAGACATTTTGATTCATGCAGCCAGAACTGAAGGAAATATCAGGTTCTGCAATGTTGATTTCCCATGTCCCTGGATCACCTACAATAGAATCTTCAGGTGTATTTGTTTGAAATGAATATTTCCTCTAGCTGCCCCATCCTTTACTAGGAATGGATTCAAAGATTCCGCAATTTAACGATATCTTCACATAAAAGAATTTGTGTGTGCACTAAGTTTTGAGAGCCAGTGATATTGACCATAGCTAATTTGTCAAGTGAAAAGTTCTGGAATGCGTCTTCCATCATGAATGAAGGTGGAGCTGCCTACCATGGTTCTTTAAAGCATAGGGTCAATCACAAACCATGGGAATCGTCTTAGACCATTTTCTCATCAGAAAAATTTAAAAGTGGTATGTCACATACTATACCCAACTCCAATATTTCCATCTCTACCAAAACACACATACTCACACAGAACCTGCTCTAATGCATGAAGGAGCATGTTAGTCCCCAACCTCAGGCCAATAAAGGGATTCAACTGTGAGAGTATCATAGTACTGCACAATACTAAAGCAATTTTTGTGAAATATAACATACCTTCAGAAAAGTACATAAAATGTAATTATCTGGTTCAAGAAATAATTATAAGGTGGGTATTCATGTAAGCACTACCTAAGTCAAAGAGAACATGACCAGCCCCCAAGAATCCCCTCATGTTCTTTCCCAACACCAGCCCCCTGGTTATTGTGTATTACTTGTATCACCTATTTACACTTGCCTGCTTTTAACTTTATAGAAACAGCCTCATACAGTATATATTGTGTGTCTGGCTTCTTTGACTCAATATTATGTTCATAAGATTCATCTAGTTTGTTGTATGTGGCTGAGTTTTCTGTATGATATTCCATTTGTATACTCATTCAACTTGTTTTGGTATTTGGGTTGTGTTCAGTTTGGGACTGTTATGAGCACTGCCACTTTGGACCTTCTGAGCCGTGCCCCCCAGGGCACATGCATATGAAATTCTCTAGGTTAATGGGATTTTCCTAGCAGTAGTATTGCTGGGTCTCAGGGTAAGCACGTTTTAAACTTTATGGGATATTAACATAGAGTGTTTTTTATTCATTTCTAAATAATTATTAATTTCCTTCAATCTAAGTGTTAGTCATATACTACTATTTTTCCAAACATTTTGGATTTTTTTAAAAAATAAAATTTATTTATTTATTTAATTTTTGGGCTGTGTTGGGTCTTCGTTGCTGTGCACAAGCTTTCTCTAGTTGCTGCGAGCAGGGGCTACTCTTCATTGTGGTGCATGGACTTCTCATTGCGGTGGCTTCTCTTGTTGCGGAGCACGGGCTCTAGGCGTGCGGGCTTCAGTAGCTGTGGCACACAGGCTCAGTAGTTGTGGTGCATGGGCTTAGTTGCTCCACGGCATGTGAGATCTTCCCGGACCAGGGCTCGAACCCGTGTCCCCTGCATTGGCAGGCAGATTCTTAACCACTGCACCACCAAGGAAGGCCCAACATTTTGGATTTTTAATGATATCTTTGTGTTATTATTAACTTCTGCAGAAGCATTAAGATCAGAGAGCCTAGTTTTTATGATATTAATCCTTTGGAGTTTATTGAGGCTTCCTTTTTCCTAATTCATATTTTATTTCTATAAATGGGTAATGCGCTTCCAAAGAATTTGTATTCTCTTTTTGTTGGGTGTAGAGTTTTATATTGTCTATTGGCACAAATTTATTACTATGTCTTTGATATTGTTGCTTATTTTTGTTTGTTTAAACTTTCAGTTTCTAAGAGTTGAAGGTTAAAATATCCAGCTACGATTGTTTTTCTTTTTTATGGACTGTTCTTACATTCTTAAAAAATTTTTATTGGAGTACAGTTGTTTTACAATGTTGTGTTAGTTTCTACTGTACAACAAAGTGAATCAGTTATACATATACATATACATATACATATACATATACATATATCCACTCTTTTTTAGATTCTTTTCCCACATAGGTCATTACAGAGTATTGAGCAGAGTTCCCTGTGTTATACAGTAGGCACTTTTTAGTTATCTCTTTCATATATAGTAGTGTGTATATGTCAATCCCAACTTCCCAATTTATCCCTCCCCCCTTTCCCCAGTAACCATAAAATTGTTTTCTACATCTATGACTCTATTTCTGTTTTGTAAATAAGTTCATTTGTCATATTTTAGATTCCACATATAAGTGATATCATATGATGTTTGTCTTTCTGTATCTGTCTTACTTCACTCAATATGACAATCTCTAGGTCCAACCATGTTGCTACAAAGGGAACCCTCCTACACTCTTGGTGGGAATGTAAATTGGTGCAGCCACTATGGAGAACAGTATGGAGGTTCCTTAAAAAACTAAAAATAGAACTACCACATGACCCAGCAATCCCACTCCTGGGCATATATCCAGAGAAGACCATAATTCGAAAAGATACATGCACCCCGATGTTCATAGCAGCACTATTTACAATAGCCAAGACATGGAAGCAACCTAAATGTCCATCAACATAGGAATGTATAAAGAAGATGTGATACATATATACAATGGAATATTAGCCATAAAAAAGAACAAAATAATGCCATTTGCAGCAACATGGATGGACCTAGAGATTGTCATACTAAGTGAAGTCAGACAGAGCATGTTCTCTGACCACAGTGGCATTAAGCTAGAAATCAGTAACAAGCACTAACTAGAAAAATCTCTACATATTTGAAAAAAGTCAATTTAACAAACTTGACCTAATGGAGTCATGTATCTGTATGCACCTATATCTAAATATCTATTTCTATACTTATACCTATAGCTATAATTACATCTACATCTTCATCTATGCCTATTTTCTACCAAGCAATTTGAAAGTACAGTTTTTCCCAGCACATGTGTAGAATTTACAAAAATTGGCCATAGTATGTCCAGAAAGCAAGTCTCAACAAATTGCAAAGGAGTGAAACAACAAAGACAAATACTGTATGATATCACTTATATGTGGAATACAAGAAATAATACAAACGAACTTATTTACAACCTCTTAGCTATTTTCCTAGCTCTCTCATTCTTCTACTTCCTCTACACCTTTGATCTTTGATCTTATTGAGAGCTTTGCCCCTTGATCTCTACTTGCTGACCATCTGTTCTCTCCTTTTCTCTCATCTCATTGATTTGGTTTGGCGAAATTCTCCTCTCTACTTTCTTTTCCTGTTTATGTGAAGACTTACTAAGTTGTAAATACATCCACCACCACTTATCCCTGTATATTAGCAACATCTCCTGCATCCCCACATCCAGTCATGGCCCATATGTAATCAGTTGTTGATTTTAAATTCTATGTACTTCTCAGTGTGCCTTCTACTACTACCTTCAGCATTCCTTACACAGATTTTGCTATAATCTGTATTGCATTATTGCCCCTCTTTTACCCTTTCTCCGCATTGCTTCCAGAGTGGTACTTCCACAACACAAATCACTTCCCTAATTAAAGCCTTTTGATGGCTTATTGTAGTCTTAAGGATAAGTCCAAACTACTGACTCTGGTATGCAAGGCCCCTTCCTGCCTCTTTACCCTTGTCTCCCACCATTCTATCTCATCAAATCCTTTGCTGCAGTCACACTGAAACATTAGAAGTGCCCCAAATGCATAATATGCTTCCACACCTCTGTGACTTTCTTTGAACGCTCTGTTCCCTCTGCTTGGAGATCCCTCTTCCCTTCATCACTTCTCTAAGAAACTTTTCACAATTCAAAACTTAGTTTCCCTTATACTCCTGTGTGCTCACTTTGCACTATTATGGCACTTATCCAACTGAACTGTGGCCATTACTCTGCTAGCCAAGAAACTTTTTGCCACTAGACTTTGAGCGACTTTGAGGTCAGAGATAATGTCTTATTCTTTCTGTCCTTGTTGCAAGATTAAGGCTACATACATAGTAGGTGCTCTTTTAATACCTTTTTATTGGTTGAGTGAAGAAATGAACTAGTATGGTCTTAATGATGCCTTGGGAAAAATAATGCAATTTTTTTTTAGATTTTAGAGAATTTATTTCTCACAAGACAGAGCTAAATAAGAGTAAAACCTTTTTATTTAGTACCTCAAATTATATGTGAGTCAAGTGGATTGCTATAAAGGCTGCCCAGAGATTTGTCATCTAGCTATGGCTTGGCAAGAGACTGCTTCAAAATGAATCTTTGAGTTTATCAGTGAGTCTTGAGAGAGCAAGAAACAAATTTGAATTTAATATGCACACAACTCTTGGACGTCTGAGTAGTTGGGAAACATGATGGAGATTGATATTAAGGAGACCTGTTCAGTTTCAAGCCTCAGCAGGCCAGCTCCTCTGTGGTTTAAAGCACACTTAATAATACACAAAGTAGCATCAATATCACTGACTTTCCTTAGCCACACACTGAGGAGTCCCAAAGCCCAGCCTCACTGAAAGACAAAGCTGTTAGTCTTAGTGTAGCTGTGAGGAGACTTGTAATGCAGTCTCTAAAGCTAAAGAGTCAGGAAAAAAAGGGTTTCAAAGAAATGCAGTTACCACAGATGATTACTCTTGCTGTATATGGACCCAGGACATAGCGTAGGGAAAGAATAGGGTGAAAGATGGCAACTTCTTTACAAGGCCTACACTCCGGATTTTCTTTCATTCCTTACCCCAAACCAGGAAGTTAGAGGCAGCAGTTCCCTTCTCATGGGGGTGCAAAGAAGCATCTGAAAGAAGACACAGCAATGAGAAGCCTCAATCTGCCTTCTTCTCCCAGTTCAGACCCAGCTCAGGCTGGAGACTCTTTAGTTAGAGCCCCAATCCCCCTCTCCACTCCCACAGCTCCACTGAGCCCAGGATCCAGCCATGGCATGTGGAATACATGGCTCTTGTTCTGCTCCCTCGCCATAGCCTCCTTTAGGTATGCCTGATGGCTATCAAGGACGCACAGAGCAGGATGGCCAGAGGAAGGACCCATAGCACCTAGGGATGGCCCAAAGAGAAAGCCTGACTATACATTAGCCAGCTAAGGCCAACAGAGAGCAGAAAAAGGCCAGAGCTTATTAGAAGAGCACCAAATAGGTTGGTATTACTAGGTATGCAGAGCTAGTGGAGCCTTTTGTGTAGGTCTTGAATGCCATGCTTATTTTGTTTGCAGTAGAGTCCACAAAAGTTTCTTCACAGGAATTTGACATGTTCAGAGTTGGTTTTTAGGAAGTTTAATTTGGCAATAATATGAAATATGGATCTGTGGGGAAAGAGATGAAAATAAGAGAAAAGGTAGGATGCAAAGTAGGAGCAAAAGTTCAGGCAATAAGTAGTGAAGACAATGATACTGAGGCTTGGGGATAACATTGAACAACTACAAATCTCATCCTTTGCCCCTGGGAGTGCAAACTGTTACAACCACTTTGCAAGATAATTGGCATTGCCTAGTAAAATTGAGCTTGGGAAAACACGATAACCCGGATATTTAATACGTAGGCATATACTCTAGATTAGGGGTGCTCAACCTCAACATCATTGACATTTTGGGCCGAATAATTCTTTGTTGTGGGTCCTGTCGTCTGCACTGTAGGATATTTATCAGTATCCCCAGCCTTTACTCATTGGATGCTAGTACCACTTCTACAGTAATGATAACCAAAAATGTCTCCAGATATTGACAAATGTACTCTCAGGTGAAAAAATCACCCCTGGTTGAGAACCACTGCCATAGAGAAACTCTTGTACATGGGCATCAGTGAATATGTATGAGAAGGTTCATAGCACCATAATTTGCAAAAGCATAAAACTGGAAACAACCCACATGTCCATCAACAGGAGAAGAGTGAGATTTTCATATAATGAATAACTATACAGCACTGAAAATTAATTACTACTGCTACACACATCAACATAGATAAATCTCACAAAGTTGGGAGAAAAAAGGAAGAGGCAAAAACATAATAATATAATATGATTGCATTTATATTAAGTCCCAACATGGACAAAATAAAATAACACTGTTTAAGGGAACATACCTTATAAAGTGAACATATAAAGAAAAGCAAGCGAATGATGACAAAATTCAGGATAGTGGTTACCTCTGGGAGGGAATGAGGAGAGGACTCAGAGAGGGCACATGTGGCTTTCAGAGGTATTGATTATGTTCTAGCTCTCAAGCTTGGTGATGGGTATACAGGTTTTCATTTTATTATGATATATACTGTGTGGAAGCAGCCATCGTGGGACCTGCTGCCCCTCTTCAGAATTGCCCAATTAGTGCCCTGGGCCTGGAACATTCCTCTATATGGAATATAGCTGTCCCTTAGTGCCAGGTTCTTCTTCCTTATTAGGAGAAAACTTTCCCTTGTTCTAGGTATACAGTGAATGTCCTTTTTTGCTTAAATGTGAGTGTCATGTGGCACCTGGCCAGCCCCACCAGTATTTCTGCCCCCCTGCAGGAAAGGAACAGGGTCTTCACCTGCAGTGCAATTGTCCCATGTCAGCTATCAGGAGGCACCAGCTATCAGGCTGTGGGAGACCAGTGCACACTACTGACGCTGACCTTGGTGCGTCTCTTCTCCTGTGTGTGAGGAAAGCCTTGTTTCAACTGGTGCCTTGTGTGTTGAGCCCTCCTTGGCTGCTCTGAACCCACAGAAGGTGCAGTGGGCCAATGTCTTGGGCTGCTCCTTCTGGTAGTGGGAATTGTTATGACCTTTGTTTTCCTTCAAGTGGAAATCTTCACTTGAGATTGGTAGCTGCATCTGCCTGCTTGACATTTACCTTACATATATACAATTTTCTCTTTGTGTGTATCAAATATTACATAATATTAAGGAAGTAACGGGGTCCAACATAAGGCAGGAAGAATGGAGAGGAGGGCATCAGAGTCAATAACTAAATGGATGTTGGATGAGAGAGAAAAGCCAACCTTTAGGTACCTCTTGAGTATATGCAAGAATAGATTTAAGCTTGTTTTCTTCATAGATTTGAGATCAGTGGCTCCTTACCTTCTCAATATATGAGTGAGTCACAAGACTTGACTACATGTGTTGTACAATAACTGCATGTTTAACAAAAATCCATTATCTGAGAATTCTGCCCCATTAGACTTCTAAAACGTGAACTCATTTATATTCCTTGAAGTCATAAGCATCTGAAAATAGGGGGCTTAGAATAAAAGTGATTCTTCATCTCTAACTTTAGTATCATTAGAGTATCTCCAACAGGCACAGAAAGATGTTTCCAACTCTGGCATCCACTCTGTCCCCCCCTTATTTTTCTCACTGGTCATCCTCCAGGTAGAGGAATGAAAGGCAAATTCATGACCAAATCTCTTCAAAAGACTGAGCCATAACCGAGGAAAACATCAAAACATCTTAACCTTTCCTGAGTGTGTGGGGGAGGAGAGGCTGGACTTTTCCTAGACGAGGCACAAGGTGTTCAAGGTTGAAGGACTGGAGGACTCACTGAGAACATATTTTACCCATGTGAAAATAGAAAAACCCACAAATACGCAGAGAAACAGGAAGTGCAGGAAATGGCCCTGACCCAAATTTAGGAACGAGCATTCAGACACTCAGAGAAGCCCGATACATTAGAGCTGTATTGGACTGCTAAGAGCAGCAAGTCTAACTTCTGCATGTGAATATGGGAGGGGAATTGAGGCTCAGAGAGTGAAAACTTCTTGATCAAGTTCTAGCTATGCAGAGGCAGAGCTGAGGTTGGAGTCCAGATCTCCTATTCCAAGCTCAATGCCTTTGTTGTTTCAGAGGTTAAGATTACATAAGAAGCCATGGATATTGACATTTCGAATGTCAGAGCTGGAAGTATCCTTAGATTTTGGAGATTTGGTAAAATTCCCCCTTTATACTGGTGAGAAAACGCAGACCCAGAGAAGAGGACTTGTAAAACTCATATCCATATGGTAGGCAATGGGGAAGGGAAGATGGATGTAAAGTGGGGGAGAGCAAGGACAGGCTGGGACCCAAAAGCATGAGCTGGAGCCCTCAAGGGTAGACTAAAATCCATGTCAGTTCTCATTGCCTCTGCCCTTGATGATGTGGATATCCTGTAGAAGTTAGACATTTGGCCCTTTGTCATTGAGTTAAACACACACCTGGTTCAGAAGTCAGAGAAGCTGAAATAGGATCCAGAGGAAGGTGGAGCAGCTGAAGGCCTGACTACTGCTTTAAGTCAACAAGGTGAGTCAGCATATAAGTGACAATGTGTGTGAGCAACAAAATAGCAGCTGCTTACCTTCTACCTTCTAAATCTCTCATAAGAATCTCTCTTGTGGCCCACTGCACTAAAGGAAGGTAATTCTGTGAAATGTAGTTCAGTTTAGCCAAGTTGACATATTACAAAGCTAAGTGCTATGTGGAGACATAGGTGGGGAATACTGTCTGACTGGAAGGGAGAAGGGATACCAGGCAGAGGGGGCATAAATGGGAGGTGTGGACTGTGTTTGGGGATCAGCAAATAGCCCAGTTTGTCAGACACTTGTGTTATATATAGGAAATATGCAGATATTAACCTGAAAAGGAAGGTTTGGACAATATTAAGTGGCTCTTGAATGCCAGGGTGATCAAACTAATACCATAATGAATGGAGAAATCATTGAACTTTGCTGAGCAGGTAAATGGCATTTTTGGAAACTTAATCTGCCAGTAAGTACAGGGTGGATCAGACAAGGGAGACACTGGCAGGAGAGAAGCTTGGTGCAAACAGAGGACTTGAGCTCATTTCGGCTCCATTCTAGTTTTCAAGCATTGGAGAGACTTGAGAAGGAATGGGAATGGCTCAACAGCTCCATGGCACGCAGTTGCCAGCTCTTCTTCTCTACCCGATCCTGCAGACCTTCTGGCTCTAGTCACCAATTGCTCCTCCCATCTCTCAAATATCCCTCCCCCATCCAAGAGGTTTTGTAACCATCGGTGGTTACTCTGAAAATGAAAGAGGCAGGGTTTCCCTGAGAGGATGAGTGCCCAGGAATATCTCAAGAGGTTGTCAGAAGCTGGCTGTACACCCAGGCCCATTAAGCTCTGCTCTGGGAGATAGAGATGGACACATTTGCACATTAGAAGGAAAGAAGATGAAAGGAGAAGCCCCTTATTGCCTTGAGACTTGCAATAACTCTTCAGCTCTCACCTCAGTAGGTGGTGGGAGAAAGCACTTCATCGGTAGGTGCACCACACTTAGTATATGATTGGAAAGTCCAACAGATCAGCACCCCAGTGCCAGCCCTGGAACTTGGAGTCAGAGCTCCCGGTATGCAACCTCAGTTTCTTCATGTGCAGAGTTGAAGTCATAACAATCCCCACATTGCTTACCTCAGAGCTGCAGTAAGGGTCCTGGGAGATGGGAGCTGTGAAAGCACTTGGTAAACTGTAAAGAGCCATGCTCAAGGGCTGAGTCATCATTGTGGTTATTATAAAAGAGGATCTTTACTGGCCTGAGCAATGCTGTGGACCCAGTGGCGCTTAATTAAAGAATTCCCGATGCTGCTGCTGCAACTAAGCATTTGATTTAGGAGGAAAAATTGCAGTTAGGAAAAGAAACTGGGTAACTTCCATTGTGAAGTAAAGGTAACATAGCAGCCATCAGTAAGGGTCTGAGAAAAGAGGCCCCTCCTGCTGACTCCATCACCCCTTCATTCCCTCCTCTGGATGTCTCTCTTTTCAGCCTTTGCTTCTCTCACTTTTTCCAACGACTGAGTTCATCTTACATCGCACCTCCTGAACCTCTCTCCATTTCCCCTATCCCCTGAATTCACTCTCATTATCTCTCACTTCTTTTCTTTGTTTACTAAATTCTCTCCTTTGTTTGTATTTTTCTGTCTTTACATTTCACTCTGTATCTCTCTGTCCCTTTCTCTTTCTGTTTCTCCTCTCCCCTCCCCTCTCTGTCTCTCTCTGTCTCTCTCACGCACACACATGCATACACACACACTTTTAAAACCATTTCTCTCTGCTGAGAAGCTCAGGAAGGAGAGGCTCCCAGCCAGTGTTGCTAGGTAACCCAATATCACATGGCCAGCCCTACATTTTCTGTCTGCTTCTTCAGAGCTCTGCTGCTTATACTCTTTGCTATAGCTCACACTGAGCAGATCTGAATAAAGGAAGGGCCCATTTGATTCACTTATATTTGGCCAAAGGTATCAGCTTTGCTGTGGGATATCTATGTTACTGGAAATACAGTAGGAAAAAAAGCTAAGGAAATAAGAACTATGACAATATGACATACATTTTTATGAACAGCTCTCTGGAGTGAGGAGAGGGGAGGTTCTTTTTTTTTAAACAGGTTTAAATTTTATTTATTTATTTATTTTACTGATTACATAATAACTGTTCATCATAGAACCATTTAAACACTATAAAGAGTAGAAAAAAGAAAAAAAAAACAACTGTACTGCAACTGTAAACCATTGTCTATAGCTGTACTAGCTACTTAAGTTTAATTAAAATTAAATAAGTTAAAGATTTGGTTCCTCGGGTCACACTAACCACATTTCATGTGCTCAGTAGCCACATGCATCTCCTGGTTACTGGTTTGGACAGTGCAGCATGAATAGAACATGTTTCCATCATCATAGAAAGTTCTGATCGGCGGCCCTGAGTAATTTGGCCTCTTTTTCATAGTTCTCTGGGACAGTGAACAAATACATGTAATTTTATATAAATGGAGTATTTTGCATGCTGTTTTATTGTGGGACTCTTTCCTTATTCTCTCTTATCTACAGCTTATTTTTTCTTGCTCTGACCCCTCACCTCTCTTGTCAGGATAAGCCAGGTGGGTAGGAGCCCTTCTGGGCCTTCCAGAGGGGAGGTTATTAACTTGTATCCATGGAACTCCTACGTATGTACAGTATAGAGAGGCCACAAGCATCGCAAGATCCCTTGAAATGTCATGTAAAATCAAATATTTATAATTATTTGCACATTTTTCTTTGTTGTGAGGATTTATAGCTTTCATGAAATTCTCAAAGGGAAAAAGGCTTTCCAGGTAGTTCTTACATGGGTTTCCAACTCCTAAATTCTCTGTGCTGAATGTTTTCCATTGCCCATCCCCATACCCAAGCTTCCTAACTCTCCATCCTGCTTTGACTTACATGCTCTGCTTCATTGGGCCCCCTTGCCCTCTGGTTTCCAGGTGGGTTCAGCCAATGGGAGGCACTAAGAGAAGATCAAAGAGAGAGGTTGGAGGAGAGTGAGGACAGAGTATTTATTCCCCAGGCTTCTCCCCGCCTACTTGCCAGAACTTTGTTGTGCACCTCTGCTGAAGATCACAAATCCTGTCTTGCAGCTCTATCCATATAGATACCATCTCCTTCTGGATTCTGGTAACTGCTATGTCCTCTTACTCCTTTACACATAGGGACAGTAAGGGCTCCTGCAGTTAACATTCCCAGGGAACTTTGTTGGTTTCCATAAACCATGACCACACCTCAGTAAATAGTCTCTTTATTAAACCCTTCTCAAATAACCCAGTTTGAAAGAGTTATACATTTCCTGTAGGGCCCTGACTAATAAATGGGGTCATAAAAAATTAAAAGGTGCAGGCAAGGAGCTTCAAGATGGCGGAAGAGTAAGACGTGGAGATCACCTTCCTCCCCACAAATACATCAGAAATACATCTACATGTGGAAGAACACCTACAGAACACCTACTGAACACTGGCAGAAGACCTCAGACCTCCCAAAAGGCAAGAAACTCCCCATGTACCTGGGTAGGGCAAAAGAAAAAAGAAAAAACAGAGACGAAAGAATAGGGACGAGACCTGCACCTCTGGGAGGGAGCTATGAAGGAGGAAAGGTTTCCACACACTAGGAAGGCCCTTCGCGGGCAGAGACTGCGGGTGGCAGAGGGTGAAGCTTCGGAGCCACGGAGGAGAGCGCAGCAACAGGGGTGCAGAGGGCAAAGTGGAGAGATTCCCGCACAGAGGATCAGTGCCGACCTGCACTCACCACCCCGAGAGGCTTGTCTGCTCACCTGCTGGGGCGGGCGGGGGCTGGGAGCTGAGGCTCGGGCTTTGGAGGTCGGATCCCAGGAAGAGGACTGGGGTTGGCGGCGTGAACACAGCCTGAAGGGGGCTAGTGCGCCACGGCTAGCCGGGAGGAAGTCCGGGAAAAGGTCTGGAGCTGCTGAAGGGGCAGGAGACTTTTTCTTGCCTCTTTGTTTCCTGGTGCGTGAGGAGAGGGGATTCAGAGCTCCCCTTAAAGGAGCTCCAGAGATGGGCGCGAGCCGCGGCTATCAGTGCAGACCCCAGAGACGGGTATGAGACACTAAGGCCGCTGCTGCCGCCACCAAGAAGCCTGTGAGCAAGCCCAGGTCATTCTCCACACCGCCCCTCCCGGGAGCCTGCGCAACCCGCCACTGCCAGCGTCCCATGATCCAGGGACAACTTCCCTGGGAGAACGCACGGCGCGCCTCAGGCTGGTGCAACATCACGCTGGCCTCTGCCGCCGCAGGCTCGCCCCGCATCCGTACCCTGCCCTTCCCCCGGCCTGAGTGAGCCAGAGCCCCCTAATCAGCTGCTCCTTTAACCCCATCCTGTGTGAGCGAAGAACAGATGCCCTCAGGCAACCTACACGCAGAGGCGGGTGCAAATCCAAAGCTGAACCCCGGGAGCTGTGCGAACAAAGAAGAGAAAGGGAAATTTCTCCCAGCAGCCTCAGAAGCAGTGGATTAAAGCTCCACAAACAACTTGATGTACCTGCATCTGTTGAATACCTGAATAGACAACGAATCATCCCAAATTGAGGAGGTGGACTTTAGGAGCAAAGATATATATATTTCCCCCCTTTTTCTCTTTTTGTGAAGGTGTATGTGTATGCTTCTGTGTGTGATTTTGTCTGTATAGCTTTGCTTTAACCATTTGTCCTAGGGTTCTGTCTGTCCGGTTTTTTTTGTTTGTTTTTTTACATTGAAAAATTTTTTTCTTAATAATTATTTTTTATTTTTCATTTTACTAACTTTATTTTATTTTATTTTATCTCCTTTCTTTCTTTCTTTCTTTCTTTCTTTCTTTCTTTCTTTCTTTCACTTTTTCTCCCTTTCATTCTGAGCCGTGTGGATGAAAGGCTCTTGGTGCTCCAGCCAGGCATCAGGGCTGTGTCTCTGAGATGGCAGAGCAAACTTCAGGACACTGGTCCACAAGAGACCTCCCAGCTCCACATAATATCAAATGGCGAAAATCTCCCAGAGATCTCCATCTCAACGCCAAGACCCAGCTTCACTCAACAACCAGCAAGCTACAGTGCTGGACACGCTATGCCAAACAACTAGCAAGACAGGAACACAACCCCATCCATTAGCACAGAGGCAGACTAAAATCATAATAAGGCCACAGACACCTCAAAACACACCACCAGACGTGGACCAGCCCACCAGAAAGACAAGATCCAGCCTCATCCACCAGAACACAGGCACTAGTCCCCTCCACCAGGAAGCCTACACAACCCACTGAACCAACCTTAACCACTGGGGACAGACACCAAAAACAATGGGAACAATGAACCCGCAGCCTGCGAAAAGGAGACCCCAAACACAGTAAGTTAAGCAAAATGAGAAGACAGAAAAGCACACAGCAGATGAAGGAGCAAGGTAAAAACCCACCAGACCTAACAAATGAAGAGGAAGTAGGCAGTCTACCTGAAAAAGAATTCAGAATAATGATAGTAAAGATGATCCAAAATCTTGGAAATAGAATAGAGAAAATACAAGAAACGTTTAACGAGGACCTAGAAGAACTAAAGAGCAAACAAACAATGATGAACAACAAAATAAATGAAATTAAAAATTCTCTAGAAGGGATCAATACCAGAATAACTGAGGCAGAAGAACGGATAAGTGACCTGGAAGATAAAATAGTGGAAATAACTACTGCAGAGCAGAATAAAGAAAAAAGAATGAAAAGAACTGAAGACAGTCTCTGAGACCTCTGGGACAACATTAAATGCACCAACATTCGAATCATAGGGGTCCAAGAAGAAGAAGAGAAAAAGAAAGGGACTGAGAAAATATTTGAAGAGATTATAGTTGAAAACTTCCCTAATATGGGAAAGGAAATAGTTAATCAAGTCCAGGAAGCGCAGAGAGTCCCATACAGGATAAATCCAAGGAGAAACATGCAAAGACACATATTAATCAAACTATCAAAAATTAAATACAAAGAAAAAATATTAAAAGCAGCAAGGGAAAAACAACAAATAACACACAAGGGAATCCCCATAAGGTTAACAGCTGATCTTTCAGCAGAAACCCTGCAAACCAGAAGAGAGTGGCAGGACAAATTTAAAGTGATGAAGGAGAAAAACCTACAACAAAGATTACTCTACACAGCAAGGATCTCATTCAGATTCGATGGAGAAATTAAAACCTTTACAGACAAGCAAAAGCTGAGAGAATTCAGCACCACCAAACCAGCTTTACAACAAATGCTAAAGGAACTTCTCTAGGCAGGAAACACAAGAGAAGGAAAAGACCTACAATAACAAACCCAAAACAATTAAGAAAATGTGAATAGGAACATACATATCGCTAATTACCTTAAACAGAAATGGATTAAATGCTCCAACCAAACGACATAGACTGGCTGAATGGATACAAAAACAAGACCCGTATATATGCTGTCTACAAGAGACCCACTTCAGACCTAGGGACACATACAGACTGAAAGTGAGGGGATGGAAAAAGATATTCCATGCAAATGGAAATCAAAAGAAAGCTGGAGTAGCAATTCTTATATCAGAAAAAATAGACTTTGAAATAAAGAATGTTACAAGAGACAAAGAAGGACACTATATAATGATCAAGGGATCGATCCAAGAAGAAGATATAACAATTGTAAATATTTATGCACCCAACATAGGAGCACCTCAATACAGAAGGCAAATACTAACAGCCATAAAAGGGGAAATCGACAGTAACACAAAAATAGTAGGGGACGTTAACACCCCACTTTCACCAAAGGACAGATCATCCAAAATGAAAATAAATAAGGAAACACAAGCTTTAAATGATACATTAAACAAGATGGACTTAATTGATATTTATAGGACATTCCATCCAAAAACAACAGAATACACATTCTTCTTAAGTGCTCATGGAACATTCTCCAGGATAGATCATATCTTGGGTCACAAATCAAGCCTTGGTAAATTTAAGAAAACTGAAATCGTATCAAGTATCTTTTCTGACCACAACGCTATGAGAGTAGATATCAATTACAGGAAAATATCTGTAAAAAACACAAGCACATGTAGGCTAAATAATACACTACTTAAGAACCAAGAGATCACTGAAGAAATCAAAGAGGAAATCAAAAAATACCTAGAAACAATGACAATGAAAACACGATGACCTGAAACCTATGGGATGCAGGAAAAGCAGTCCTAAGAGGGAAGTTTATAGCAATACAATCCTACCTTAAGAAACAAGAAACATCTCAAATAAAAAACCTAACCTTACACCTAAAGCAATTAGAGAAAGAAGAACAAAAAAACCCCAAAGTTAGCAGAAGGAAAGAAATCATAAAGATCAGATCAGAAATAAATGAAAAAGAAGTGAAGGAAATGATAGCAAAGATCAATAAAACTAAAAGCTGGTTCTTTGAGAAGATAAACAAAATTGATAAACCATTAGCCAGACTCATCAAGAAAAAAAGGGAGAAGACTCAAATCAATAGAATTAGAAATGAAAAAGGAGAAGTAACAACTGACACTGCAGAAATACAAAGGATCATGAGAGATTACTACAAGCAACTCTATGCCAATAAAATGGACAATCTGGAAGAAATGGACAAATTCTTAGAAATGCACAACCTTCCTGAACCAGGAAGAAATAGAAAATATGAAAGACCAATCAAAAGCACTGAAATTGAAACTGTGATTAAAATCTTCCAACAAACAGAAGCCCAGGACCAGATGGCTTCCCAGGCGAATTCTATCAAACATTTAGAAAAGAGCTAACACCTATCCTTCTCAAGGTCTTCCAAAATATTACAGAGGGAGGAACACTCCCAAACTCATTCTACGAGGTCACCATCACCCTGATACCCAAACCAGACAAAGATGTCACAAAGAAAGAAAACTACAGGCCAATATCACTGATGAACATAGATGCAAAAATCTGCAACAAAATACTAGCAAACAGAATCCAACAGCACATTAAAAGGATCATACACCATGATCAAGTGGGGTTTATCCCAGGAATGCAAGGATTCTTCAATATACGCAAATCAATCAATGTGATACACCATATTAACAAATTGAAGGAGAAAAACCATATGATCATCTCAATCAATGCAGAGAAAGCTTTTGACAAAATTCAACACTCATTTATGATAAAAACCCTGCAGAATGTAGGCATAGAGGGAAATTTCCTCAACATAATAAAGGCCATATATGACAAACCCACAGCCAACATTGTCCTCAATGGTGAAAAACTGAAACCATTTCCACTAAGATCAGGAACTAGACAAGGTTGCCCACTCTCACCACTATTATTCAACATAGTTTTGGAAGTTTTATCCACAGCAATCAGAGAAGAAAAAGAAATAAAAGGAATCCAAATTGGAAAAGAAGAAGTAAAGTTGTCACTATTTGCAGATGACATGATACTATACAAAGAGAATCCTAAAGATGCTACCAGAAAACTACTAGAGCTAATCAATGAATTTGGTAAAGTAGCAGGATACAAAATTAATGCACAGAAATCTGTAGCATTCTTATACACTAATGATGAAAAATCTGAAAGTGAAATTAAGAAAACACTCCCATTTACCATTGCAACAAAAAGAATAAAATATCTAGGAATAAACCTACCTAAGGAGACAAAAGACCTGTATGCAGAAAATTATAAGACACTGATGAAAGAAATTAAAGGTGATACAAATAGATGGAGAGATATACCATGTTCTTGGATTGGAAGAATCAACATCGTGAAAATGACTCTACTACCCAAAGCAATCTACAGATTCCATGCAATCCCTATCAAACTACCACTGGCATTTTTCACAGAACTAGAACAAAAAATTTCACAATTTGTATGGAAACGCAAAAGATCCCAAATAGCCAAAGCAATCTTGAGAAAGAAAAACGGAACTGGAGGAACCAGGCACCCTGACTTCAGACTATACTACAAAGCTACAGTAATCCAGACAGTGTGGTACTGGCACAAAAACAGAAATATAGATCAATGGAACAGGATAGAAAGCCCAGAGAGAAACCCATGCACATATGGTCACCTTATCTTTGATAAAGGAGGCAAGAATATACAGTGGAGAAAAGACAGCCTCTTCAATAAGTGGTGCTGGGAAAACTGGATAGGTACATGTAAAAGTATGAAATTAGAACACTCCCTAACACCATACACAAAAATAAACTCAAAATGGATTAAAGACCTAAAAGTAAGGCCAGACACTATCACACTCTTAGAGGAAAACATAGGCAGAACACTCTGCCTATGACATAAATCACAGCAAGATCCTTTTTGACCCACCTCTTAGAGAAATGGAAATAAAAACAAAAATAAACAAATGGGACCTAATGAAACTTAAAACCTTTTGCACAGCAAAGGAAACCATAAACAAGACCAAAAGACAACCCTCAGAATGGGAGAAAATATTTGCAAATGAAGCCACTGACAAAGGATTAATCTCCAAAATTTACAAGCAGCTCATGCAGCTCAATATCAAAAAAACAAAACAACCCAATTCAAAAATGGGCAGAAGACCTAAATAGACATTTCTCTAAAGAAGATATACAGATTGCCAACAAACACATGAAAGAATGCTCAACATCATTAATCATTAGAGAAATGCAAGTCAAAACTACAATGAGATATCACCTCACACTGGTCAGAATGGCCATCATCAAAAAATCTACAAACAATAAATGCTGGAGAGGGTGTGGAGAAAAGGGAACCCTCTTGCACTGTTGGTGGGAATGTAAATTGATACAGCCACTATGGAGAACAGTATGGAGGTTCCTTAAAAAACTACAAATAGAACTACCTTACGACCCAGCAATCCCACTACTGGGCATATACCCTGAGAAAACCATAATTCAAAAAGAGTCATGTACCAAAATGTTCATTGAAGCTCTATTTACAATAGCCAGGGCATGGAAGCAACCTAAGTGTCCATCAACAGATGAATGGATAAAGAAGATGTGGCACATATATACAATGGAATATTACTCATCCATAAAAAGAAAGGAAATGGAGTTATTTGTAGTGAGGTGGATGGACCTAGAGTCTGTCATACAGAGTGAAGTAAGTCAGAAAGAGAAAAACAAATACCGTATGCTAACACATATATATGGAATCTAAGAAAAAGAAAAAAAAGGTCATGAAGAACCTAGGGGCAAGACGGGAATAAAGACACAGACCTACTAGAGAATGGACTTGAGGATATGGGGAGGGGGAAGGGTAAGCTGTGACAAAGTGAGAGAGTGGCATGGACATATATACACTACCAAACGTAAAATAGGTAGCTAGTGGGAAGCAGCCACATAGCACAGGGAGATCAGCTCGGTGCTTTGTGACCACCTAGAGGGGTGGGATAGGGAGTGTTGGAGGGAGGGAGACGTAAGAGGGAAGAGATATGGCAACATATGTATATGTATAGCTGATTCACTTTGTTATAAAGCAGAAACTAAGACACCATTGTAAAGGAATTATACTCCAAGAAAGATGTCAAAAAAAAAAAGTGCAGGCAAGAAGTAAGGATTTGGAATTTATCTGCAAATAGGAAGTGTTTGAGTAGGTGTGGCCATTTAAAAAACACAGCTTTAATGGACATAGCATTCTGTCTTAGATGGATTCATGTTGTTCTACCAGGATTCATTACCAGGAATGGAAGGTCCATGAGTATATGATGGTTTCTAACTAACTCTGACATAATTCCAGTGGATCAACTGGTAGTACTTGCCTCCACAGCAATAACAGCTTGAGATCAAGAGTAAACCTTATAGCAATGGGTGTTTCAACAGTCTTGATTCCATGGGACATCTCAAGATGGTTCTTTATTATCCCACCTTGCCCAGGTGCCCAGGAGTTCATGAGAGTCTGGACCGCTGAATGGTTGTAGTCAGGCATTGTTCCTGCTGGACAATTGATCAGTGAGCAATGGGCTCCTTGGCACGTGGCTTTGCGGTGCTGGCCACTCATGAAGTTTTCTTCTGTGAAGCTTGATATTCCTTCCCTTATGACACTACTCCTTTCTCTGTGCTCCCTGCCTTCTTTTCTCTCCAGTCTGTGAAATCTGGGGCAGGACAAGGAAAGTAGGTTACAAATGCTTCCAAGTCTTCTCTGTCTTACACCTGAACCTCTGGCTTTTGAAAAACTCAAGAGCGAAGATTTTGACACCTTTATTCACTGGTTTCATTCTGACAACTTCCTCTAAAGCCATGGGTGATTCATGTCTAGCATCTTGGCTGGGGAAGGAGACGTTCTTAGATAAAATTCAATGAGGCATAGAAGAAGAAAATACATAGGTTAATGTCCCAATACCTTATTTTGTCATGGCCACTTTATACTGACTATAGGTGGCTTGAGTATCCAGAGTCATTTAGACTTAGAAGTTCTCCTTTTTTTTTCTGATCTGGGAGCCTTTTTTGAATAAGATTGTGGGGTATGAACAACATGGAGAATAAAAGCGGGAGCACAAAGAATTTCTGGACTTTTCATATGGTAGGAAGGCCCCATTTGTGATTGAGTACACTATTTGGGAAGTCCTCAACAATCCATCAGACAAGATGATATGACTCAGAGATCCCACTCTTCTGGGTCGATTATACATTTTCATATTTTTCTTTTCCTGATTTTACATGTAACTGGTCATTCTGGAAATATTGCAGTAGAGCTTGCAACTGCCTAGTCAGTTTCACCTAATATAATGGAAAAGACCAAGATATTGTCCTGACAGATAGTGAAGAGCTGGTTCATGAAATTCCTTGGGATTTTGCTGGGAAAGGCTGGGGAATTACACAGCAAAATCAGCATGGCACTGTATGCAAAGAGTCCATGTTTCAGGAAGAATGCTGTCTTCTATTTATTGCCTTTGTGCACCCTGAAGTGATTATAGGCTTCCTGGAGGTTTTACTTTGTGAACCATCTGGCCTATCAAAAATGTTTGAATAATTTGGGGATGAGAGGAAGTACTTAACCCTTTCTTACAGTGAATTTTCTGAGTATAGTAATCAATATGGAAGTATTTTTTTAAGTTTTTAAAATTTTATTTGTGTAACACCCTGGCTAGTGATGTATGTGTTTGTGTAGCAGGGTGGAGGTAGGGGTAGATTGAATAAATACAGCATTCCTTGTGGAATTGCTTACATCACAAGTGGATGATTGAGTCATTAGAGTCCTCTAGAAAGCAGATGCTGGATCAGAGAGGTAGGAGTGCAAGAGGGGAGCATCTGTGAAAAATAAAAGGTGACTGAAGTATGATTGGGCTGGAAGAGCCTCATATCTCAATGCATATATGACAAAGTCTCAGCCCATCTAACAGAAAGATCTGGAGCAAGGATTTACCATTAGAGGAATTCTGTGTTTGGCAGAAATGGCCAGGCCTTTGCTAATCATTGGCTAGGGCCTGCCCAGGAACTGTGTGTTCTCCTTTTGAAAAGTGAGGTGGATCCTGAAAGTGCTAATAGCTAGAGGTTGTCAGATCACTGCACTCTTTGCAGCTGAACTGCAAGTTCTTGCTTGAATGGAGAACCTAAATGGTGCACCTCTGTAGCTGTCACAGTGATCTGCGGAGTTTGGTGGCAGAAGTGCTTTGGCTCTTTTATCTGTGTTTCATCTCACTTCACAAACATTTGACCTGTGGCCATTTAGTGGTGTGAATAACATACATAGGAGCTTGATCCTTCAGATAAGTTGCATGCTCTTTATGCAGTCTTAGTATGAAGATGAGTCATTTGGAAGCAGTAGGACTCTGTTCTAAAGAATGATAGTGTACAAGAGTCCTGAGAACCAAGGGGAATCTAGGGTTTAGAATATCTTTGGAACGAACACTCCAAATATTGGCAGTATGGCAGATCCAGAGCTGAAAAACCTCTAAACAATCTTCTATAGCCACCAAAATGTACTTGTGCCACAGAATGATGTCTGTTCTAAAAACATGCCATTCATAGAACTGGCTGGGGCCTCAGGGACACTCAAGGCCAGTACAGATACTTTCTTCTCAAGTATTCAAACTAATAGTAGATATAAATATTTCCATGGATGCTTTCATGCTAACCATCTATTCCATGATACTCTAAGGCCTTGGGGTTCCCTGCTTAGAGAAAAATCTTCATAATAACCTGGTTCCTTGGAAGACCATCTCTTAACTTCTGAGAGGCTTTGCTTCTACTTATTTGGTTCCAGAGTTACAAGCCTCTACGGTACATATTTGGAGCAAAGGCCCTGCAAGGAAACTCCCCCTAATCCCTTCCCCTATCCCTAATTTAACGTAATGAGTGTCAGTTAAGCTCCTCTAAGTTTAGGATATGGTAATTTGTGCTACTTCATTCTTTATAGTCTAATTGACTCCTAGCTTGGCATAGAAGAATTTGGTCAACTCATTCTATTTGGTGTATGAAGAGTGGGTGTAATGCCAGTTTAATATAATGTTATTGATGATACCTGATCATTGCTGAGCACTCATTATTTGCCAGGTACTATGCATATATGGTATGTACAATTATTATCCTTGTTTTACATATGAGAAACTGGAGACACGAGAGATTAAATAACTTGCCCTAATTCATACCACCTAGTAAGAGGTGAAGCTGGGATTCAAACTCAGAAAAACTCATGCTCTTAATCACTACACTGATGCAGAGTCTATAGGTCATCTCAGCTGTATGTAGTGCATCTCCCACGCAGAAGATGAAGGAAAAAGTAAAAGACAAGGAGTAAATAATTTAGATGGAAGTCATTAGACTCAGAAGCTCAATTCTGACTCTTTTGGAGCAGAAAGATATTTGAGCAGCCATAGATATGGAGATGGCAGTGATAGCCAGGCAAACTAGTCAGAGAATGATATGGAAGGGGTAGATGCAGGTAAAGGGCTGCCCATGGAAGTGTATATCTTAACCCACAAGGCATGCTCTGGCAGTCAAAGTCATTTTACTCTTTGCCTAGAGAGAGTATCATGCCAAAGTATGGTCAGCATGAGTGAGGGAAACCTGGAAAGCCCTGGTAATGGGAGCCCAGCTATACGCAAACTATGGCACAACCTCAGTTCCAACCAAGGCACGAATCAAGTCTAGAGGAGTTAAGAAAGATAACAAGGAGCAAGCAGGTGTTATAGGTCCAAGCTTGTTGGCAGGTAGGGCCCAGAAACCAGAAAGTCAGAGTCTACAAGCAACCAACATCAGCCAATAAGTTCAATGTTGACCCAAGACAGAGGCTGTTTGGACTCTGCTACTTGCATCCTGCCTTTTGAATCAAGCCTTCTGAAGTCAGCAGGTTGAATGGTAGTTAGAAGCAAGAAACCTGCTGGCGATCCCCACCCTTGAGTATGGAGAGATAGCAAGATTCTCTCATGCCTCAGATATTGTGGGATTCTCAATGTGACTTGCAGTTTATTCATATTTAACATATATCTACTATGATTTTAGTCATGTTATTTAGAAAAGAGAAGCAAATACAGTACTTAAAATTTTTATATTAGGCAGAAATTCAGCCACCATACCAATGTCAACACTGATCTTGATTTTCAGTGAATTAATCCTTCACAAGAGGGATGAAAAAATGCAATTTTGAGTTTACCAAAATTGAATTAACAAGGTTAAGAAGTTGAGTGATAGAGCCAGGAAGAAATATAAAATTTCCTTCAATGTAATTTTGAGACAATAAGCACCTTAAGGTGGAAATCAGAAAGAAATAAATTTTGTGAGAAATAAATTTTGTTGCAAAACATAATTTGAATGTAAATATAACCAGATGGAGGATCAAAATTGGGGGCCATTTCAAGAGTTTTGAGAAGGCACCTGTTAAGCACTGTTTAACTCAAAGTGAGTATTTAGACTCAAGTGAAGAAATGACTTCCTTCAAACTATACTCTTCCTAGAAAATAAAGGTGAATCTAGCCTCCCTAGTTGCTCTGTAACTTGGATCTGACTGTAACAATCATCAGGAAAGTAAAGAATCAGACCAAGGACCTGGGCTATGTGTTTTGGGGACCAAATGATGCCAAATAACAGATTCTGCTGGTTTCTTACTGAATATCTCTTTCATCTTCTCTTCCTTGTTTTTTCCCCGATTTTCCCTTTCTCCAGCCTTCCCTACTTCAACCCCTGACTCTTTGGTAATGAATCTCAGAGCAGTTAATATATTTTATTTCAAATTGCTTTTGGCTTCCTGGTAGTGATTGCTTTTAGGAGACATTTCTCTTTCCAAATATGTGTAGTCAGGAAATATTTTTAAAAGAAGAGTGGATTAAAGGTTGAAAAAAAACCAATCCAACAGTGAGTGTTCTATTCTCCTTTGCTCCATTTAAGACTTATTAGTACTTGTTAAGCACTATGTGTTTCTCTTACTGAGTTTGGACTTGCCCCTGCTAGAGCCCCACTCTTCACCTCATTTCCTACTGGACTATTACCTTCTTGAGGGCAAAGCCTGTATCTTATTCATCTTCACTTTGCCAGACCCTAAGGAAGGAGTAAATACTCAACAAAGTATTGTTGAATATATACTATCTTATTCCTGCTCCACCACACTATTTCTGTCTTTGAAATGGTCAAGTATCCAACTTTTATTAATTAATTAATTTAAAATGTTTAGTTTTGGATTACTACTGCCCTAGGGACTCTGCTTTTATGAAGCCTACAGGCAAGAGGGGAAGTAAATAGGGAATCTATTGCACTATGTTAATGTAACTGCTGAGTATATAGGAACAGAATCTAACTAGAAAAACAGTGTCAGGGAATGTTTCTTTCTGATGATATTTGATCTGAGTCTTGAAGAATGTATAGAATTTGGTTAGCCAGGTGAAACAAGAGAGAGGTGAGCAGCTCAAAAGTACAAAATGAGGACAGAACATAAAAGGTTTGGGAAATGGTATGGCATTCAAGATAACTGAAGAGTAAGGTACAGAGGGAAGAAATGAGGTTTGAGAGGTAGTGAGAGCTCGGATAATGCATCACATTATATGAAAGCTTTAGGGGATTAAACTTTATTATATGTGCAATGGAGAGTGACATCATTTTGTAAGTTATGACTCTGGTGGCACTATGGAAGGTAGACTGAGGAGAGCCATCCTGGCTGCACAGAACTGGGTAGGAAGCTATTGTAGTAGTTCAGTTGAAAAATGGTGACGTGAACAAAGGTAGTGGTAATGAATATGGAAATGAAGAAATGGGCTTAAGTGATATTTAGAAGGTTGAACAAAAAAAATCAGTTAGATATGGAAGGGTGAGAGAAGTAAACAGAGTCATGGATGACTCAAATTATGGTGCCAATAACTGAGGTGGAAGGAAGAACAGATGCAGGCAGAAGAAAGATGAACAGTTTGGACATGAGTTTGAAGGATATGTAGTACATCAAAGTCAAGATCATACCTTTTAGGAAGTTGGGTAGGAGAGATAGGAGCTCAGGAAACAACATGGTAGATAAAAGATTTGCATGTCATCAGCATAGAGGTGATACTTGAGATAGGAAGGTTTCTGCAGTTGGAAAATAACCCCAGGCCTTTTCTGCCTTCTGTGTTCTCCTGTTGCTCTGGTTTTATATCCTGGAGATTGACTTCCTTTATTTTCTTGTAAGGTCAGCTATGCATGTATGAGGAAATTGGCTGTAGTTTATCCAGCATTTTGGTTTGTGAAGCAAGAAAGTACTTCAGAATACTAGTCCACCACACTGTCAGAAGTATTCCACTGTACTGCTTTTAAAATTAAAAACAGTTGGTTAAAACTTGATAAATGGCATTCATGAAATACCTACAGCCACAGCATCATACTTAATGGTGAAAGACTAAATGCCTTCCCCTAAGGTCAAGAACAAGACAAGGATGTCTGCTCTCATCATTTCAATTCAACATTGCACTGGAGATTCTAGACAGTGCAATAAAAATACCAAACCAAAAAACAAAACAAACAAAGCTCAAGAAATAATAGGCATCCATATTAGAAAGGAAAAGTGATCAAAACTGTCTTTCTTTGCAGATAACATGCTCATCTATGTTGAAAATCCTATGATTTCTACAAAGAATATTAGAACAAATAAGTGAGTTTGGCAAGGTTGCAGGATACCAGATCAATGTACAAAAACCAACTGAATTTCTATATGCTAGAAATGAGCAATTGAAAATTTAAAAAAAATTTCCAGTTACAATGTCATAAAATATCAAGTACTTAGGTATAAATCTAACAAAGGATATGAATGACCTGTGCAATGAAAACTAATAAACACTGTTGAGAGAAATTAAAGAAGACCTAAATAAATAGAGAGATATATTATGTTCATGGGATGAAAGACTCAGTATTATTAAGATGTCAGTTCTCGAATAGAAAGCCCAGAAATAAACCCACACACCTACAGTTAATTAATATTTGACAAAGAAGGCAAGAATATATAAGGGAGAAAAGACAGTCTCTTCAGCAAGTGGTGTTGGGAAAGTTGGACAGCTGCATGTTAATCAATGAAGTTTGAACACACCCTCACACCATACTCAAAAATAAACTCAAATGGCTTAAAGATTTAAATAAAAGACATGACAGCATGAAGCTCCTAGAAGAGAACTTAGGCAAAACATTCTGACATAAATCGTAGCAATATTTCCTTAGATCAGTCTCCCAAGGCAAAAGGAATAAAAGCAAAAATAAACAAATGTGACCTAATCAAGCTTAAAAGCTCTTGCACAGCAAAGAAAACCATAAACAAAATGAAAAGACAACCTATGGACTGGGAGAAAATATTTGCACACTATGCAAATGACAAGGGCTTAATTTCCAAAATATATAACAGCTCATAAAACTCAATATCAAAAAAATGAACAGAAGACCTAAATAGACATTTCTCCAAAGAAGATATACTATGGCTAACAGGCACATGAAAAGATGCTCAACGTCATTAGGGAAATGCAAATCAAAACTACAATGAGGCACCACCTCACACTAGTCAGAATGGCCATTATCAAAAAGTCTAAAAGAATAAATGCTGGAGAGGGTGTGGAGGAAAGGGAACTCTCATATACTGTTGGTGGGAATGTAAACTGGTGTAGCCACTATGGAGAACAGTATGGAGGTTCCTTAAAAAACTAAACATAGAGTTACCATATGATCCAGCAATTCCACTTCTGGGCATATATCTGGAAAAGAGGAAAACTCTAATTTGAAAAGATACATGCACCCCAATGTTCACAGCAGCACTATTTACAATAGCCAAGACATGGAAGCAACCTAAGTGTCCATCAACAGATGAATGGATAAAGATGTGGTATACATATACAATGGAATAATACTCAGCCATAAAAAAGAATGAAATATTGCCATTTGCAGCAATATGGATGGACCTAGAGATAATCATACTAGATGAAGTAAGTCAGACAGAGAAAAAGAAATATTATATTACTTATATGTGGAATCTAAAAAAATAATACAAATAAACTTATTTATGAAACAGAAACAGACTCACAAACATAGAAAACAAACTTATGGTTACCAAAGTGGAAAGGCCAGGGTGGGGAGGGATAAATTAGGAGTATGGGATTAACAGATACACATTGCTATATATAAAATAGTTAAACAACAAGGACTTACTGTATAGCACAGGGAAATATATTCAATATCCTGTAATAATGTATAATGGAAAAGAATCTGAAAAAGAATATATATATATATATATATATATATATATATATATGAATCACTTTGCTGTACACTTGAAGCTAACACAATATTGTAAATCAACTATAGTTCAATAAAAAAATGAGAAAAAATTGTCAGTTCTCCCAAATTGATCTATAGATTCACTACGATCTCAGTCAAAATCCTAGTAGATATTTTTGTGAAAATTGAGAAGGTAATTTTAAAGTTCCCATGGAAATGCAAGTTACCCAGAATAGCCAAAATAATTTTGAAAACAGCAAAGTTAGACGACTTACTCTAGTTGATTTCAGGAGGTATTATAAAGCCACAGTAATCAAGACAGTGTGGTATTGGCATAAAGATAGACAAATGGAACAGAAGAGATAGTCCAGAAATAGAGGCACGTATGTGTGTTCAATTGATTTTTGACAAATGTGCAAAGGCAATTTGGTGGAGAAAGTATGGTCTTTTCAACAATTGTGTTAGAACAATTGGATATCCACATGCAAAAAAAAAAAACAACTTTGAACTTTGATTCATACCTTTCACCATATGAAAATTTAACTCGAAATGGATCATAGACCTAAATGTAGAACCTAAAACTATAAAACCTCTAGGAAAAAAAATTTTTTAAAATAGAAGAAAATTATTGAGACCTTGGGTTAAGCAAAGATTTCTTTGATAGAGTACAAAAAACGTGTGATCCATAAAAGAAAAATTGGATAATTTGGATGTTATCAAAGTTCAAAACTTTTAGTCTTTGAAAGACAGTGTTAAGAGAAGGAAAACACAAGCCACAGGCTTGGGGAAAATATTTGCAAGTCATATATCTGAGAATGGGCTTGTATATAGAATGTATAAAGTACTCTTATAACTCAGTGATAAGAAGACAAACAACCCAATGAATAAAATGGGCAAAAGATTTGAATAGACATTTCAACAAAGAAGATATATTGGTGGCAAATAAGCACATGAAAAAATGTTAAATATCATAAGTCACTAATGAAATGCAAATTAGAACCACAGTGAGATGCAAATACCCACTCACTAGAATGGCTAACATTTAAAGACCAAATATAACGAGTGATGGCAAGGATGAAGAGCAGCTGAGACACTCATACACTGCTTTTGGGAATGGGAAATGGTACAACCAGTTTGGAAAATATTTCTGCAGTTTCTTTAAAAGTTAAACATGCACCTACCATATAACCCTACTAGACCTACCATCTGCCAGACATACTACTCCGAGGTATCTACCTGAGTGACAAAAACATATGTCCACTCAAAGAGTTGTAACAAATGTTAATAGTAACTTTATTTGTAATTGCCAAAAACTGGAAAAAATCTAAATGACCATTAACAAGTGAATGAATAAATAAATTGTGCATACATTAAAATGGAATATTACTCAGCAATAAAAATGAACTATTGATACATGCTACAGCATGGATGAATCTTAAATAATTATGCTTAATGAAAGAAGCTAGACAAAAAGAGTACATGCTATATGATCCTATTTATATAAAATTCAAACTAATCTATAGTGTCAGAAAGCAGATCAATGTTTGGGGATTGGGATGTGGGGAGGGATGGAAAGAAAGGTTTACAGGGGAATGAGGAAACTTTTGGGGGAAGTGAATATATTCACTATCTTCACTGTGATGATGATTTCACAGTATATACATATGTAAAAATTTATATAAAATATTTAAATATGTGCATTTAATTGTACATCAATTATACCTCAATAAAGCTAAAAGCAATTGATTTTAAAAAGATATACTTTAAATAAAAAACAACAACAAAGTCCCACAGGCTGACTACTTGGAACACAAACTTATAAATTTGTATAAATTCTCACTTTGTCTTACCTTTCCAAACTCAGACAAACTTTTATGAATACACTACTCAACTTTATCGATGGATTCTCTCACTCCAGCAATTCTGCCTCTGTGAATGGGCTTTCCCTATTTACTTTTTTTCTCTGTCCCTATGAACCTAGAATCATTTAAGAAGTTTCTGGGAGTGTTTTTTCGTTTAACTTTAGAATAACATCAGAAAAATCAAGTGAATTACTATACAGGATGGATGTAGGCATAAATTATAGCATCTTTTAATTTTCAGTGATAATATCAGAAAAGCAAGTGAAAACTGGTTTAAATGCTGCAGATAAAATGACTAGAGATGCATAAATTGGATGACTCCTTTTACGAACACAATTTTAATATAAGACCCCATTCTTACTCTTAGAAGCTCACTCTCATTTGGTCTATTTTAATTCTCCTAATTTATTTTAAAGCTGACATCATATCTACTCTGCTCTGAGTATTATAATGGCTTTTGGCCAAAAGTAATACAATCTTGATGTGATCAGAACATCAGAAAAATGTTCTAATAAAGAAAGTGGTTGAACAGCAGAGCTGTCAGAGGGCTCGTTGACAGATTCCTTTCTTGCCCCAAGTTTTGAGGATTCTGTGCCCTCTTATACTACATGGGCTCTTAACCTGGATCTGAAAATGCAGACAAAATTGTGTGTATACATTAATTTTTCTGGCGAGAAGGTTCAAACTTTTCATCACTTTGCTCCCTTCATTTGTAAGCCATGCCCAGTTCATACTCTCTTCCAAATTTAAATAATTCACCAGTTTATCCTTTTATGAATATAAGGAAAGAGAGGGAGAGAGAGTGGGGGAAGGGGTGTGGGCTTCCTATTTGAAGACACAGCAGCTGTGGCACTTGACTTGAAATCAGCAAACCTGGGTCTGGTTCTGATTCGGCCATGTACTGTGTGTGTGACTTTAGTCAAGTGTCTTTCCCATCTCTTGGCCTGTTTCACTATCCCTTCAAATTAAGAGTTTGGATTATATGGATGCTAAGACCTCTCCCTTCCAGTTCCAGGTTCCTAGGATTCTATGTACTAAGGAAGGATTTAATCTTGATTTTACTTTCCCTTTACCCAGGTCTTTTGTGTTTCCCTCTTCTCTGCCAAGGCTCTGCATCAGGATGATATATTCCTCCAGTTATATTGGCTTCTAGCCTTGGTCAGTACCATTGTTCTGCAAGGCAAAGACAAAGTTTAACAATGATAAGGGCTGCTACCTTTCTCCCTGAGGCTGCAGGATCTAGGGCATCTTCTCTCCTTCACATCCTCTGACAGAGAGTAAAACTTGGATCCCATGCTTGCATATCCCACAGTCATATCCCAACTCCCTGTACTTGATCAATTAATTTAGCAAGTTGTGGTCACTCTTGTCATAGGACATCAGGTCAGTAAGCGCCCTTAGAAATCACAGTCTATCACCCTCCCCACTATCATCCCTTTGTTTTCCACATATGTATGAGGATAAGAGGAGGGAAGGGACTTGCACATGGAGTCCACAGATCAGGATTAAAACCAAGGGGGCTCTGACTCCATGTTCAGTGCTACTTCCACAGCACTTTGTTGTCAATCATATTGCCTGGCATAATGCCTTATCTGACTATTCATTCTTTTTTTTTTCATTAAAAACAATCACAAACCCCTAATATGTGCCAAACGCTGTGCTTGGTGCTAGGGAAAATGCTGACAGGAGTAAGCCATCTCTGTCCTAAGGTGCTCCCAGACTGTAGACTAAGGGTTGTTTCTTGTAGTACCCATTTGGGCTTAGTGCAACAGAGCAAGCTGATTATCATCATTACCATTATCCCCACCTCCAGGCACCCGCCCACCTGTACTCAGCTAACTAAGGTCTAAAATGCTTTGAAACAGTGGCAACACATAGCATTTAACACCATTTCATTGATTCACATGAATGCACAAGCATTCATTGAGCACCTGCTATTCAATCCTAGCAAAGATGGAATTAATCATCAAAAGAGAAAGCTCAGGTTCCTACTGAGTGGTTCTGTGCATGTTCGCTATGAAAGGTAATCCTGTATTAACCGTGAACATCCCTTGTAATGGTCACCTTCATATTTCATTTGATTTTCACAACTGTGTAAACTAGCAGGACAAGAATTATTATCACTATTTTTTACTGAGGCTCAAAGTGCCTAGGACATGCTAGAGCTGAAGCTCCTGATTTCTACTGCCTTATAACTCTATTCTTTTTTTTTCGATGAGACTCCCACTTATAACAGTTTGTTTTCTTCTAGAAAAGAGGAAATGTGAAAAACAATGCATTAACTAAGAAACATAGTTTTCTGCAAAAAAGTCTTCCAGAAAAGCAACTGCATCTTGGGGAGAAGGTTCCAAGGAGAGAGTGAAACACAAAGGAATGGGTACATATAAGGAGGACCAAGGTCAGGAGGTAAAGGAAGTAGGAGACACCTGGAAAAGTCCCCAGTTTGTGGTGTGCATCAGGCCAAGGTCTGGTAGAAATAAAAGGAGGGGCAAGCAAGTGCCCGAGAGCCAGTGGGAGTGCAAGCCCTAGAAAGGAAGTAAAGGTGGGAAGAAGCAAGGGTCATGAGCCTTGGTCAGCAAACTGTCCTGCCTGGCAAGGGAGAAAAGGGAGGGAGGAGCAGGTGAGTCAGCAAGAGTTGGACAGAGGAGTATATCTTCTAGGACTTTAACTTACACAGATTCAAATATGTCTCCTGGCAAAAGACATGGGACAGGGTAGAGGGAAAGGTGACTGATGCTGCCTGTCGATGAATGTATAGCTCAGGTGCATGTGCAGCAGAGACATTATCCAGATATAGTCTCAGTTGGTCTCAACTCCTAAGAATCTCTAATCTTGGGAGAAACTCTGTCTGAGCATGATTTCAGTGGTTAAAGATGGGCGATTTGCAACCAGAATGGCTGTTGCTCCTGAATGCCAGCCAAAGACATCTGGTGCTCTACTGGACACAGTGATCTCTTCCAGTGCTCAGGGGCAAGCTGGTGGTGATGGAGTTACTGATGCATGGTATGCCTGAACACTCTACTTGATGGTAACAGCTGGAGTGAGCCTTTTAAAACCAAAATCCCATAAGAGATGGAGCTCTCTGCAGTGGCTAATTTGGTGGACTTTGGGGCCAGACTTTGCAGCCTGGCTCTTCCACATAGTACTAGCTATGTAGTCTTGGGCAACTTACTTAGCCTCTCCTGCCTTACTTTCCTTTTTTGAACAATGGGGATGGTAAGGGTACCCATTTGCAGGAGTAATGCTGTGAGAATTAAATGTGTTAATATCTGTAAAGTTTATAGCGAAGTCTGACAGAGTAAAGTCTACGTGTGTTTGTTATCATGGTTCTGTCACTCCTCCACTCAAAAAACTGTAGTGGTTTTACATATTTGTCCCTCAGAGTAAAAGCCAAAATTCTTACAATGGCCTTGGAAGGCCCTATGCGATCTGGCCCCCATCACCCTTCTGCCCTCACTTCCTACTACTCCCTCCTTGGCTCACTCAGTTCCTGTCACGTTGGCCTCCTTGCTGTTCCTCCAATGTTCCAAGCATGCTCTTGCCTCAGGGCCTTGTCACCGGCTGGTCGCTCTGCCTGGATCTTCAGTGTGAACTCTCTCACCTCCTTCAAGTTCCTGTTCCAAAGTCAGTCACTCAGTGAGGCTTGTGCTGACGATCTGGTTCAAAGTTGCAGCCCTTACCCCCAGCACTCCTAATTCACCTTATTCTGCTTTCTGTTCTTTTTTTTTTAATAGCACGTATTACATTCTAATGCTAAGTAATTTAATTATTATATTTATTATTTATTGTCTATCTCCTCCTCCTGGAAAGGAAGCTCCTTAGGGCAAGAACCTTTATTTTGTTCATTGTTGGATCTTAAGCATCCAGAACAGTAAGTACCTAGCACAAAGCAGGTGCTCAATAAAAATTTGTTGAATGAATGAATGAATGAATTGTGATTTAAGGATTTTCAAGGGTAGTTTGAGTATACTTGGTTTTCAGTCTCTGTGTGGCCTTGTTTTCTCCTTTTAGGTCTTCAGATGCACAGAATCAAATTGACCATACTCCATAGTTCAAGGCACACCAGTGTCATCAAATGGTATGAGGTCTCCTTTTGTTTCATTTTCTTTTATTTTTTCCATTTCATTTCCTATCCCCTCTCCAATTTTTCTTCTTAGCCAAATCCTGTGTACTTAGTGGATGTCCTTCCAATCTAACGTCCATATGTGTGTTTAGATGTGTGCATATGTTTGAAAAAATCATAGCATTGTTGGTGTGTTTAATTTAATGAAATGACATTATAAATATCCATTCCTTTCTTGCCCTTTTCATGAAGCATTATGTTTTGAAGTCTAGCCTTTTGGCTGCACATAAACTTTATAATTCCCTATTTGTAACTGTTGCATACTACTCCACTTACCTAATGATGGACATCGAGGATACTCCCATCCTTTGTCCTTGCTCCCCAAAATACCACTTCAGTTAATACTCTCTTATGTGTTTCCTTTTGGATCTTAGTGAGAATTTCTTTTGGTGTATAATCCCAGGCATGGGGTTGCCTATCTTATTCTTTGCCCATTTCCCTAGTGGAATTCTTGTCTTTTACTTACTGCTTGGAAGAGATTTCTTTTTCATTCTAGATATTGATCCTTTGCTTTTAGACACTGAAAGTATCTTTCTTACTCTCTTCTTAATTTTGTCTATGATGTCCACTGTTGAAAATAAATCTTTAATTTTGGTATGGACAAATCCATTGCTTTTTCACCTTACTGTTCATGCTTCTGGAGGATTATTTAAGAAATCTCCTATGGTGAGGCCTCAAAGATATTCTCCTTAGTTTGCTTTTTTAATCTTTATAGTTTTACTTTTCACCTTTATTTCTTTAATTCGTATGAAGTTTATTTTTGTCCATGGTTTAAAAAGGCATACAAATTCCTATTTCTCCATGCAGTAAGTCAATTTTACCAATAATGTTTACTACATGATCTATTTTCCCCACATGAATCATATACCAAGATCCCATATATACATGGATATGTTTCTGGACTATTTTGTTCCATTGGATTAATTTTTAATCCCTGCACCACTAGTGTACCATTTTTATTACTAGGGTCTTGCAATAATTCTTTTTTTCCCTCCAGTTTCATTGAGAAATAATTGACATACAACACTGTATAAGTTTAAGGTGTGCTGCATAATGATTTGACTTACATACATCATGAAATAATTACCACAATAAATGTAGTGAACATCCATCATCTCACATAGATGGACATAGACACAATTAAGGAAATAGAAAAAAACTTTTTCCTTGTGATGAGAAGTCTTTGAATTTACTCTCCTAACAGCTTTCATATATAAGAGACAGCAGTGTTCATTATATTCATCATGTTGTGCATTACATCATATAACTTATTTATCTTTAACTTGGAGTTTGCCCCTTTTGATTGCTTTCATCCAACTCCCCCTCCCCCTAACCCCCACCTCTGGTAACCACAAATCTGATTTCTTTTTCTATGACCTTGTTTGTTTGTTTTTGAAGTATAACTGACCTACAACACTATGTTAGTTCCTGGCATACAACATACTGATTCGCTATTTCTATATATTTCAAAATGATCACCACAATTAGTCTAGTGACCATCTGTCACCATACAAAGATATTACACAGTTATTGACTATGTTCCCCACACTGTACATTTTGTACCCATGAGTCATTTATTTTGTAACTCGATGTTTTTACCTCTTAATTTCCCTGACATATTTTTCTCATTCCTCCACCCCCTCCCCTCTGGTAACTACTTGCTTGTTCTCTGTATCTACGACTCGTTTATGTTTGGTTATGTTTGTTCTGTTCATTTGTTTGTCTTTTAGACTCCACGTATAAGTGATATCATATGTTATTTGTCTTTTGCTGTCTGACTTATTTCACTCAGCATAATACCTTCTACGATCATCCGTGTTGCTGCAAATGGCAAGATTACATTCTTTTTATGGCCGAGTAATATTCCACTGTGTATATACCACATCTTCTTTATCCATTCATCTTTTGATGGACACTTAGGTTGCTTCCATACCTTGGCGATTGTAAATAATACTGTTATGATCATAAGGGTGCATATAACTTTTCTAATTAGTGTTTTGTTTTCTTCAGATGCAACTGGCTTTCAAAATAGGCAGATTGCCTCTGAGTGTCAATTTGCATTCCACCTTTCATTGATACCCACCATTTTCAGCAAATTTTCTGGGATAGAGTGATGGGAGTACCTTTACAGCAATTTTGTATAGGAAATATTCCCAATCTCAAGCCATGCCAGTTTGGTTACTTTCTCAGCAGATTCCAGAAAACAAACTACTTTCTCTGCATGCAACCAGTGGTTGTAAGTCAGTCCTGCTGTTGGTATCGTTACCTCCAAAGTACAGAATTAAGGCTTTCTTTTCTTCAACCATCCCCCTTCTAACATGTAACAGCTGCTGTTCCATCTTATTTGAACATCTTGTATAAGCACATGATGAAGCATTTTCCAAATTCTATATGACATACAAGTAGAATGGTCCATTACCTTTCTTCTGAGGGTCTGCAGTTCTGATATGTTACTTGTGGAACTTGCTAAACATATCTGAACCATCATGTGAGAAAATTACTATTTTCCCACCATGAACAAATTAAGTGTAAACCTCGTAACCTTGGAATTTTTTCCTTTAAATCCATTTAGGTCATGAGTCTTTCAAGGAAAAGTCCTATTTGAGAATTCTTCATAACTACTGAATATTGTAAATTTAATGAAAAGCAGACTGTAAATTTAAATAACTAGTATATGCCAAATCTCGCAAGATTAGAATCATACCCTGATTGTTATTATTCCTTCTTGTGGGATTATGCCTAGGATCTGAGCAACAGAGGAAGCCTCAGAGGCAAACACTTTTAGGAAAGCAAAGAAGTTTACTTGCAGAAAAGTTTTGCAAGACAGTCAAGGCTCTAAAAGGAGTGGACAGATGTTTAAAGGTGGGAGGGGAGGGTATGAACAGAAACTACGAGATTAACAAGGTGGCTACTGAGTTTACACTTGGTTTATGGTGGAAAATAATAATTTTCTCACATGATTAGCATTTTTAAACAATTGTAGCATATCTTTAGGTATTGGCATTCATTATAAAAGGAAGAGAAAATTATTTTTGTCAGTAACTGACAAGAAAGGCTTAAGGATTGACTTATTTTGGTGGGGGGCTATAATTAGATAGGGTGACCCTGGTTTTTGTTAGTTTATCTCATGGTGTAAAATGTTTCCTCCCCCTCCCAACTGGAATGTAAGGTCTATACTTACTTATAATGACTCAGTACTAGGTAGCATTTCTGCATCCACATGACCAATAGGAATTCCAGAAAGGAAGAACATAAAAGAAATGGATGGGAAGAAATTACCCAAATAATAATATAAGAAAACTTCCCTGAGAGGAAGAAAAATATAAGCCTTAAGGTTGAAAGAGCCTATCAGGTAACCAGCATAGTAAATGCAAATTTAAAAAAACCATCAAAGTAGATTAAGGTAAAATTCTAAAACACCAGTCACAAAGAGTAGATCCTAAATGTATCCAAAAAGGGGGAAAAATAGGTCACATTCAAAGAAACAAGTTTTAAAAAAACTGAGGGAAAATTATTTTTGACCTAGAATTCCAAGCCTTGAAAATTATCAATCAAATGTGAGAGTAGAATTACAAATTAAATAAAACAATTAAATTGATTAAATTAATTAAATCCCCATGCACCTTTTCTTAGTATGTTCCTTGAGTATGTGTGTAAAAGTTAGGTATAAATCAAGTTAATTCAACAGAGGAGATCAATGAAAGGAAGTCCTGGGATGACAGTTCAGTGATAGGTCTATAGAGAAATTAAGTTCTCATGAATGCAGGAGGATAGAGGCTTCAGAGGGAGCATCTGGGAATAAAGCGGATTCCAGAGATTTACTGGGCTCCTTAAGAATATGGATCATTCTAAGAAGGAGATAAAGGCAAACAAAGAAAGAGAAAAAGATATGTAAATAGAGCCTCCAGGAAAGCAAAAAAAAAAAAAAAGAGTTGTACTAAGAAAAGAATATAATAGTACATTACTGAGCTGTGCAGTAATATTTAATAACTATAATAATGCAGATATTGTGTATTGGTTTTCAACTTTATAACCAACTATAGTCAAAACACTTATAGAACAGAAGGTTAAATGTTATTAACCTTGACAATAGAAAAGTACAAGCACAGAAGCAGCAATGGGTAGGTAGAAAAAGGGAAGGAGAAATGTAGGGAAGAGTAAGAGTGTTATATCTTAATTTTGCATGGAGAGTCAAGGGATTTTACTGATAGCTCAAGAAACAAGAAATGAAAGTGTAAGTACAGGAATTCCTCATTATCCAAATCTAATCCATTCCTGAGAACATGTCAGAAAGTAAATATTCAGATAGCAGCAGAGTTTCTCCATTATTTAAATGGAAAAGAACACTGCATTCACAGCCCATTCAAAAACCCTAAACCATTTCCCTAAATATTACTAAAACACTCTGAAACACCTATAAAACAATCCATCAAAGATTTCTGCATGATATAAAGCATTTTAAACACCAAATACCTAATTATTTAACAGTTATGGGACTCATTAGTGGGTATGTTTGTGAGCAGTAGGCAACAACACTGTAGCATATTGGATATGAATTTAATTTTCCCTGTGTCTTTCAATGATGTTTACTGTATGTAAATAATGTAATGACACAGTACAGATAAGATCTAAATCAGACCAGGTTTGGTTAGTCTAGGAACCTGACAGAAGTAAGCACTGGGACCCATTAAGGGCTAGGTCCTTAGGGTAAGTGTAGGGCGGACAGCTATAATTCCTAGCATATTTAAACAAGGCTCTAACCTCTCTCATTGGAGTAGTTCATGACCTAAACATTTTGGCTGACATCGTATGGGGATTCATTAGAGCAGGTTTCCACTTCAGAGACTGAATTTTGGATAAACATTTTTACATGGAGTTATGGCCAGTCATTGGGTAGTGAGAGCTCAGCTAGCTAGGTAAAGATGACCCATAAAGCAAGCAAAAATGGTCTACTGTAGCTGTGTGGGGTAGGGAGGGAAGAGAGCATGTGTGGGTGATGTCACTGAGCTAAAGCCTCACTTTCCACATCTGTCAATAAATACATCAAAAATGATAAAGCACCAAACAGCAGTAGTAGCAAATGATTTAGAGATGTGGTACAAGTCCTCAGAAGATAAAAATTAGAATCAGGTAGAAGAATTCAAAGGGATCCTTCTGGGAAGCAGGACTAGGGTCATGTAGGGGACTATTGCTTTGCATTATTAATTCTTTATGTTGTTTGACTTTTAAAAGCCCAGTGCACATATTTTTGCTAAAAATAAATTTGAATATTTGTTTTTTTAAGGAGGCAAATCTGGCCAAGTCATGCCATAACTAAAATATCCTTCAAAGTTGCTTTCGTCCTGCCTCATTCACTTCAGTCTTTCTGTGTGTGTGTAGTTGTTTCATGACCATCTGTATTACGTGTTTATAAACACCTCTTATGTGCTTTTCAGAATGGCTATCATATCCATTCCCTTAAATAAAAATGTTCACAATGTAATGAATATCACTCTTATAAAAATTTTTGTTAGGTGTTTTTATTTTTTAATTTATTTTTAATTGATATATAAGTGACATATAACATTGTGTAAGTTTCAGGTGTACAACGTGTTGATGTGATACATTTATATATTGCAATATGATTACCACCGTATCTTGAGCTAACACCTCTATTACATCACATAATTATTATTTCTTTCATGTGCTGAGAACTTTTAAGATCTAGTCTCAGCAATTTTGAAGTGTATAATAAAATATTGTTGTCTATAATCACTGTGCTCTGCATTAGATCTCCAGAACATATTCATCTTCTAGTTGCAACTTTGTACCACTTAACAACACCTCCTGAACTTCCCATTCTACTACCATTCTACTCTCTGTTTCTATAATTTATGCTCGTGGATATGATACAATATTTGTCTTTGTCTGGCTTATCTCACTAAACATACTGCTCTCAAGGACCATCCATGTTGTCGCAAATGGCAGGATTTCCTTCATTCTCATGGCTGAATAATATTCCATTGTACACATATGCCACATCTTCTTTATTCATTCATCCATTGGTAGACACAGAGGTTTCATAGTCATGTTATGGTTTGAGCAGTACTTTACTAGAAGGGATGTCCCTCATCCTATCAAAGGCTAATCAATACACCTCTTTTTGAATCCAATCCCTTCTCACTTTCTCTCTTTTTTTTTTAAATTGGTGGTATAGCTGTTTTACAATGTTGTGTTAGTTTCTACTTTACAGAGAAGTGAAGTAGAGTTCCCTGTGCTATACAGAAGGTTCTCATTAGTTATCTATTTTATACATATTAATGCATATATGTCAATGCCAATCTCCCAATTCACCCCACCCCCTCTTTTCCCCCTTGGTGTCCATACATTTGTTCTCTACGTCTGTGTCTCTATTTCTGCCTTGCTAAGCGACCTTGCTGCATTGGTTATGCCCTCTCACCTCGTGAATCTTTAACATCTCCCTTTCCAACTAGATCATTCCCCTCAGGATTCAAATATTCTCTATCTCGCATCTTAAAACTTCCTCTTCCTTTAATCCACACCTCCCTCCAGCTATTGTCCTTTCTTTTCCCCTTTACTCTTTACATTTTAAAAAAGGTAGTCTACACACCTCTCTCCACCTATTCCCAAATGTCTTCTCTTCTGCCACTCTGTGAAATCTGCTTTTGCTAAGGTTAGTAAAGACCTCCCTGTTACCACATCCAATGGACACTCTCAAGTCTTACTCTCACTGGACTTCTATCTCCAAGCCCAGCTTCTAATACTGTAACTCAGAGTCATTTTCTGGGTCCAGTGGCATCCTGATCACAGCACATCTCTCTTTGGGAATATGGGAAGAACAGGGTGTTATAAACTTCAGGGTGTTTGGTGTCTTCCCCAAATTCATATGTTAAAGTTCTAACCCCCTGTACTTCAGAATGTGACTGTATTTGGTGATAGGGTCTTTACAGAAGTAATTAACATAAAATAATGTCATTGCAGTGGACCCTAATCCAATCTGACTGGTATCCGTATAAGAAGAGATGATTAGGATGCAGACACACACAGAGGGAAGACCATGTGAAGACACAGGGAGAAGATGGCCATCTACAAGCCGAGGAGACGGGCCTCAGAAGAAACCAACCCTGCTGACACTTTGATCTTGGACTTTTCCAGCCTCCAGAATTGTGAGAGAATAAGTTTCTGTTGTTTAAGCCACCTACTCTGTGGTACTTTGCTATGGCAGTAAACTCATACACAGGGGAAACTGTATTTTCTCATCTCATGCTACTCCTTGGCTATTTAAGTTCTCCTTTAAAGCCTGTTTATGAACTCAGTGGTACTCAACCTTGAGCATATATCAGTAATCCTTGGAGGGTTGGTTAAAATACAGATAGCAGGGCCCCACCCCAGACTTTGTGATTCATCAGGAACCTGAGAATTTGCATTTGTAACAAACTTCCAGGGGATGCTGATGCTACTGCTCCAGGGATCACATGTGTAATTTTGTGGGATTGGTTAAGCCTTGGTGCACACATAGATCATAACCCATGTGTGACTTACCTGGCTTGATAGTGACGGCCACAAAGGAACGTACCTGGCATGATAAGTAGTTAAGGAGAACATGATAACCAAAAATGGCACCTTGAGTCCCATCCCAAACTTTGTTGGTAGTATTACGAGCAGAAGCAGTTAGCAACTGCCATGCTTGGAGGTGAGTGGTCAGGGAGTAGGGGTGGTGGACATATGCTAAGGTGACCTTCAATGAGTCACACCTTTGTATAATCCCTTCCCCTAGAGTGTGGGTGGTACCTGAAACCTGCTTCTAAACAATAGAATATGGCAAAGATAATAAGATGTAACTTATATGATTATGTTATGTTATTTAAGACTACATTCTAGCAGACTGGAAAGATTCTACTGCTGGCTTTGAAGAAGCAAACTGCTGTGTTGTGACTGCCTCAGCCTCTAGGCCCTGAGGGAAGCCTACAGTTAACAGTCAGCAAAAATCAGGACCCTCAGTCATACAGCAAAAAGAAATGAATTCCACTAGTGACTGCAGGAGCTTGGAAGCGGACCCTAAACTCCAAATGGGAAGGCAGCTTGACTGACCCCTTCATTGCAGCCTTGTGAGAGCCTCAGCAGGGGACCCAATTGAGCTGTACCCAGGCCCCTGACCCATGGAAACTGAGCTAATAAACGTTTGCTGTTAACAACAGCTAAATTTGTGGTAATTTGTTATGCAGCAATATAAAACTAACACAGGGCAAGAGTGGGTGGGAAGAGGATAGAGGACAAATATAGCCAGTTGCTGTCCAACAAATAGGCTAGTAACATTGCCATAAATGATTGCGTTGTTTCCAGACCTGAGGCAAACAGAACTAGAACAAAAAATCTTAAAATTTGTATGGAGACACAAAAGACCTGAATAACCAAAGCAATCTTGAGAAAGAAAAACAGAGCTGGAGGAATCAGGCTCCCTGACTTTGGACTATACTACAAAGCTACAGTAATCAAGACAGCATGGTACTGGCACAAAAACAGAAATATAGATCAATGGAACAGGACAGAAAGCCCAGAGATAAACCCACGCACATATGGTCACCTTATCTTTGATAAAGGAGGCAAGAATATACAGTGGAGAAAAGACAGCCACTTCAATAAGTTGTGCTGGGAAAACTGGACAGCTACATGTAAAAGAATGAAATTAGAATACTCCCTAACACCATACACAAAAATAAACTTAATATGGATTAAAGACCTAAATGTAAGGCCAGACACTATCAAACTCTTAGAGGAAAACATAGGCAGAACACTCTATGACATAAATCACAGCAAGATCCTTTTTGACCCAGCTCCTAGAGAAATGGAAATAAAAACAAAAATAAACAAATGGGACCTAATGAAACTTAAAACATTTTGCACAGCAAAGGAAACCATAAACAAGACCAAAAGACAACCCTCAGAATGGGAGAAAATATTTGCAAATGAAGAAACTGACAAAGGATTAATCTCCAAAATTTACAAGCAGCTCATGCAGCTCAATAACAAAAAAACAAACAACCCAATCCAAAAATGGGCAGAAGACCTAAACAGATATTTCTCCAAAGAAGATATACAGATTGCCAACAAACACATGAAAGAATGCTCAACATCATTAATCATTAGAGAAATGCAAATCAAAACTACAATGAGATATCATCTCACACCGGTCAGAAGGGCCATCATCAAAAAATCTAGAAATAATAAATGCTGGAGAGGGTGTGGAGAAAAGGGAACCCTCTTGCACTGTTGGTGGGAATGTAAATTGATACAGCCACTATGGAGAACGGTATGGAGGTTCCTTAAAAACCTAAAAATAGAACTACCATACGACCCAGCAATCTCACTACTGGGCATATACCCTGAGAAAACCATAATTCAAAAAGAGTCATGTACCACAATGTTCATTGCAGCTCTATTTAGAATAGCCAGGACATGGAAGCAACCTAAGTGTCCATCAACAGATGAATGGGTAAAGAAGATGTGGCACATATATACAATGGAATATTACTCAGCCATAAAAAGAAACGAAATGGAGTTATTTGTAGTGAGGTGGATGGACCCAGAGTCTGTCATACAGAGTGAAGTAAGTCAGAAAGAGAAAAACAAATACCGTATGCTAACACATATATATGGAATCTGAAAAAAAAAAATGGTCCTGAAGAACCTAGGGGCAAGACGGGAACAAAGACACAGACCTACTAGAGAATGGACTTGAGGATATGGGGAGGGGGAAGGGTAAGCTGTGACAAAGTGAGAGTGGCATGGACATATATACACTACCAAACATAAAATAGATAGCTAGTGGGAAGCAGCCGCATAGCACAGGGAGATCAGCTTGGTGCTTTCTGACTACCTAGAGGGGTGGGGTAGGGAGGGTGGGAGGGAGGGAGACAGAAGAGGGCAGAGATATGGGAACATATGTATATGTATAACTGATTCACTTTGTTATAAATCAGAAAGTAACACACCATTGTAAAGCAATGATGCTCCAGTAAAGATGTTAAAAAACAACAACAAAAAACTTAAGCAGAATTTCTCCTACACACATCATAGTCAAGCTGCTTAAAACCAAAGGCAAAGCAAAAATCTGAAAAGCAGTCAGAAGGAAAAAAAAGACACACCCTCTTCGAAGAAAAAAAGTATAAGATTGATATTGATATTTCTCAAAGAAACAATAGAAGCCAGAAACAAACAAAATGACACCTTAAAAGTAATGAAGTCAAATAGGTGCCAATCTGGAACCCTCTATTCATGAAGTTATCTTTTGCAAATGAAGGCAAAAGAGAGACATTATAAAATAAAAAATACTTGAGAGAAATTCATCACTAGGAGACTTGCACTAAAGGAAATACCTTAAAGGGTGGTCTTCAGTCAGCAGGAACATTATCCCAGGTGGAAGCTGGTAGATGCAAAGAAGAAGAACAATGTAATTATCACTATATGGAAAAACATAAATAAATATTGATTATGTTAAACAAAAATGACAAAGCCGGGCTTCCCTGGTGGCGCAGTGGTTGAGAATCTGCCTGCCAATGCAGGGGACACGGGTTCGAGCCCTGGTCTGGGAAGATCCCACATGCCGCGGAGCAACTAGGCCCGTGAGCCACAACTACTGAGCCTGCGCGTCTGGAGCCTGTGCTCCGCAACAAGAGAGGCCGCAATAGTGAGAGGCCCGCGCACCGCGATGAAGAGTGGCCCCTGCTTGCCACAACTAGAGAAAGCCCTCGCACAGAAACGAAGACCCAACACAGCCAAAAAATAAAATAAATAAATAAATAAAAGAAAGGTGACCATTTAAAAAAAATGACAAACCCATATAAATATAAATATTATACATTATAAATAGCAGAAGTGGCAGGAGTGGGTAAAGGAATAAAAGTGTTTTAAGTGACCAGCTAGAAAGGTGGGATATAGAGGGTGGGAGGGAGGGAGACGCAAGAGGGAAGAGATATGGGGATATATGTATATGTATAACTGATTCACTTTGTTATAAAGCAGAAACTAACACACCATTGTAAAGCAATTATACTCCAATAAAGATGTTAAGAAAAAAAACGAAAGTGTTTTAAGGTCCTTGCATGGTCCTGTACTAATTTATATTACACTCTGAAAATTCAACCATGCGTTTTGCAATCCCTAAACTAACCACTAAAATGAATAAGCAGATAAAAAATAAGTATATAGAACATGAGAATATGGTTAACACACTTGATCTAATTGACATTTATAAAACACTGCATTTAACAATGGCAGAATATACTTTTTTGAAGTGCACATGGAATATTTACCAAAATTGACCATATATGGGCCATAAAGCAAGTTTCAAAGGACTGAAATCATGCAGAGTAAATTGTCTGACCATAGTAGAATTAAGCTAGAAATCAATAAACAAAAAGATAACTAGAAAATCTCCATAGGTTTGTATCTTAAGCAACACATTTCTAAATAACCAATGGGTCAAAAACAGAACCACAGTGGAAATTAGCAAATACTTAAAACTGAAAGATAAACAATATAAAAATATAATGCAAAGGAAGAGGCAAACTGTCATTATATGTGTTTCTAATTATAAAATCCAAGAAAATCAACCTGAAAACTATTGGAACCAATAAGCACTCAAAGAGACGGCTGATTACCACATAAAAATCAATAGGTTTTTCATACACTAGCAAAAGCTAATTAGAAAATGTCATGGTAAAAATATTCCACATCACAATAGTAAGGAATACTATAAATACCTACAAAGAAACCTAACAGGAAATGCTATGCTACTGATGGATACAAAGACATGAATAAATGGAGAAACATACCTGGAACCTTGATACCTGGAGCCTGAACCCTCCAGAAACATACCTGGAGGGTTAAGAATACCGACTTAAGCTCAAATTCAAACCCTGGCTCTGCCACTTCCTAGCTGTGTGACCTTGGCAAGTTACTTAACCTCTTTATGCCAGTTTCCTTTATCTTTGAAGTGGTGATAAACATGATAGTCTCTGCCTCAGAGAGGTAGGACTAAATGAGTTAGTGTCCCATGACTAACCTATATAAGGCTGTGACCTGTACCCCGCTCTCCTGACCCACAGATCCTACTCTATCCACTTTTTTCTTTTCTGTAGCATTCTCTACCCTCGAACATGCTATATATATTTTACTTGTTATATTTATTGTTTATTTCCTGCTTACTTCTGCTAAAATATATACTCCTTGAGGGGAATAATCTCTGTTATTTTTTAAACTTTTTGTAAATGTCTATATTTTTTGGCAAATGTATCCCAAACGCTTAGAAAGTTACTTGGCACATGGCAGGGCCCGTAGAATAGTACCTGACACATAATAAGTGCTATCATTACTATAAAGATGTCAGTTCTCTAGAAATTATAAATGTAATTCAATCCCAATCAAAATCCCAGTGAGATATTTTCTAGAATTTGAGAAGCTGATTCTAAAATTCATTAGAAAGAGAAAGTGAGTAACAACAGCCAAGAAAAATTTTACAAAGGTCATGGGGGAGGGGCTTGTCTTACCATTAATAAGCAAAATGAATTATTGGCACAAACAGACAAGTAGATCCGTGAGATAGTGTGTGTGTGTGTTTAAAAATGGAATTTCATATAAGTGAGGGAAGAATAAACTGTTCCATACATAGTGTGGGAATAATTGGCTCTTGGTTATTTATCTATAAGGTCACTCTCACACTCTGCAAGCTTAAAAGCAATTCTCATTGGTTTAAGCAGCTTCTGTTTTTGATCATCTACTACCATGTTTTTAAATCAATATTTTGTCATTACTGCTTGCGACAATTTGTAGGTAGTTATATATGAGCTCTGTTGATATATTAAGTTGGGCCCCAAATCAAAACAGCCCTGGTTTGAACTCTTGTATCTGTTGCTAATTTTCTTTGTTTCCTTGAACAAGTCACTTTCCCTTCAAGTGCTCAGTTCCATTGTCTACAAAGTGAGGTTTTATGAGATTCATTGATTAAGATCCAGACTTAGGTTCAACTAAAACTCTTGTGCTCCTGCAACTGTTCGGTGATTTTAAATAATCCTCACAACTCTATTTTCTCCCTTTTTTATAGCTGAGGAAACTAAAGTTCAGAGGATAGAATGAATGGTTTGTACAGGACTCACACCCAGCAGTTGCTTGTTTCAGTTCTAATTAGGTTCAGCTGTTAATAAAAAGGCTTGCTGGCTCAAGATAGAAGTTTATTTTTTTCCCAGTAACATCAGCACAGTGTTAGGCAGTGCAGGGTGTGCATAGCATCTCCTTGGTCATCAGAGGTCCTCAGAGACCCTGGCTTCTTATCTTTATGCTTTGTCATCCTGAGTACTGTCTTCCATCCTCAGTGTTGCCTCAGAGGCTCAAGAGGGTTACTGTCATTCCAGCCATGATGTGATGGGGGGCAGAGAGGTGAAGGGTATCTGTCTCCAAACCAAGTCAATTCACTCTGAAGGGCTTCCGCAAAGATGCCGTCTAGAATTTCCATCTCACTGGCCACTCCCACCTGCACGGTAGGTTTAAAATGCAGTTTTCTGAGCTGAACATATTGTTGCCTTGAGTCAGTTATTAAGGAAGAGGGGGAGAATCGGACAGGGTGTGGCTCAGGTTGACTGCGGCCCAAAATGAGTAACAGGACGCTGGCAGGAGCCCAGGCTTCTAGTTGGTGGGTTTGTGAAACATAGTTTCTTACAGCTCCTGCCTTAAATACATTATATTCTAGGGGAATTCCCCTATACCCTCCCACACATATGCAAAAACTAGAACAATAGGGTTGGAACAGGCAAGAGGATAGAGGAGATTATACTCAATGTGGAGAGTTGCCTCAGCTCATAATGTTAGCTCCTGCTGGCCTGCCCAGGGTTCTTGATGTCTCTCCTTTGGGTTCAGGTAGTGGTTCCCAAACTTTGCTGTACATTGGAATAACATGGAATCATTTTAACAAATACTGCCCACTGGCTCCTGACTCCAGAGAATCCGATTATATTTGACATCATTATACTGCTATTACACATAACATTATACATAATAGTATTACTATTATGTATAATGTTAATAATAATGTTTTATTATCAATAAAATTTCTCATCAGCTTCCCCATGGGGAGGTGGGCAGTCTGGGAGGCGGTGTCAGCAGAAAGGTGTAATCCAGAGGTTTTCACACAGCCAGTAGGTCACCTCCTTCCTTACTGGAGGATGCCATATTTGGCAATCTCTGACTCGGAGGTGATGCGTTCCCCATTAGCACTTTCACAAGATGATTTAGCACACATCTGGGGCTTTCTGGGTTGAAAAGCCAACACAAACAATTGCAAAGATGGATCTTCTGGGATTTAAAAAGTACTTAAAATTAAATCTCTTCTCCCCCATCTCTAACTAGTGGATCGGGTAGCCTTGTTTCAGTTCTGTGTAGGACCTGAGCAACACAGGGGTTAAAAGTACCTCTGCCGTACATGAACGAGCACGCATCCCTCCCCAGGGAGACTGCCGTCCTGTGGGGCCCACTCGTGGAGCTGACAGCACAGGTCGGGTGGGGTCGGACACTTTCCTTTCTGTACCTGCTGACTGGCGACGCTTAAACAGTGTAGAGGCGTTGGCAACCAGTAAGTGAGAGATGCCGCACATGCCCAAAGAGCCAGAATAAAATGCTAAAGTCCAGTGTAATTGGAACACGGAGCTCGCGTCAAAGGAAACGCAAACCGAACAGTTTTGTTATGGAATAATTTCTAACTGATAAGTACCAGAACACGTCAGAGGTTTCCTGTTGTTTGGCAGGAATGCTAACTCGGGGTTTTATTTCACCTCAGAAAAAAAAAAAAAAAAAAAAAAAAGTACCTCTGCCTCCTGCAAGGAGCACAGCCAAACGTGTGAGCTCGGCGTTGATGTGGGGAAGGGGCCACCAGGCTGGACTTGCAGTCTCCAGGGCCACATCTGAGCTGTGGTTGTAAAGCTGTTAAGACCCTTTTTAATAAATAGAGAACTGTTAAAACAAAAGTACAGGTCTAGAGTTGGCACAGTTGGTACCCAAGGCTGCACCTGCTCTGGGGCTGGTGGAGGAGCCAAGCCCCCACTGGGGTCCTGGAGCTCAGGGGACAGAGCCAGGCTGGACACCCGGATCCCCGTCCCCTCCCCTCCCCTCCCCTCCCCCTCCCCTCCCCTCCCCCTCCCCTCCCCTCCCCTCCCCTCCCCTCCCCTCCCCTCCCCCTCCCCTCCCCTCCCCCTCCCCTCCCCTCCCCCTCCCCTCCCCTCCCCTCCCCTCCCCTCCCCCTCCCCTCCCCTCCCCCTCCCCTCCCCTCCCCCTCCTTTGCAACCAGCTTCTTGCCTTTTCTAGCGGAGTTGCTGGAGAGCTGGATGAGAAGTGACAACCATATGTGTAAATTAACTCATTACCAGTAAAATTTGCAACACCCGGTGTAAATTTCCCTGGGTTCAAAGTTATTCAGGATAAGGATACAATTAGGCTGAAAGCCTGCCTACTGGCAGCTGGATGGAGGAAGAGTGTGGGCAAGGGTTTCACAGAGGCCACAGTACAGTTCAGTTTGCAAATAGGAGAAGAGGCTGAGTGTTAGCGGCCTGCCGGCCTCGTCGGTGTTTAGATGAAATTACCGCTGCTGCCAATAGAGATTGACAATTTGAAGAGCTGAAAGTGCCTTATTTCTTGATTGAATTTATTTATAAGCCACATATTTTTGAACATGAGTAGAGGCAGCTGATCAAAAAGACAGACATGATGCGTAAACTATGTTGTTTAGCAAAAGTTGAAGTAAATAACATTTGTTATTTTGGTATCTCCTCATCAAATTCTCACCAGAACAATAATTCTGTAGCTCACCCAGAGTGGGACAGACCAATCCAATTATTCAGCTATTGCAAGAGAAGCCTGAGCAAGAGAGATTTGCTGCTACAGCAGTTCCTTTTTCCTGAGGCATTCCCCCTTCAATGGAAGGGGATAAGAAGAGTGAAGGATAAGATGCAGGAAAGGAGAAGGGCAATTGTTGGTCTGTAGCTGGAGGCCTTCATTACCCCAATGAGGGGCAGGTTTGTTGAAGAAAGAGTTCTCTCTATAAAGGTTTTGGTCTAAAGGTTAATAGGATGGCTACAACAAAAGCTTTATTAAGGACACTTTAATCAAAAGATGGATAAGTCAGAGAAAGTGAGAAAAAAAGGGAGGCAGTTTGAGAAGGACATGAATGACTTTCAGGAAGGGATTCAGGATGATTTAAAACAAGATTGCAGGTTGAGTAAATAGTAAACTAATAATGGTTTAATATTTACCTAGTTCTAACTAAATGCCCGACACTCTTCTAAATGTTTTGCATGTATTAACTCATTTATCCTTACAATAAGCTCATTAGGTAGGTACTAGTATTATCATCCCCATTTTATAGTTGAAGAAACTATAGGCAAAGAGCAGTTAAATAATTTGTTCAAGGTCAAAATGCTAGTAAGTGGTGGCACCAAAATTTGATGCTAGGAAGTCTGGTTCCAGACCCCAGTCTCTTAACCACTGGTGTTCAAAGTGTAGTTTCTGGACCAGCAGAAACAGCAGCACTTGGGAATTCATTAGGAATGCAAACTCTGAAGCCTTCCCCCAGACCTGCTGACTCAGTGATTCTGGAGTGGAGATCAGCAATTTGATCTAACTGATCTAATTTCTCTCTCTCTCTCTCTCTCTCTTTTTGCTTGGGGTCTTTTTTTCTTGTGAGACCCGGAGCAGAATTTGCTTCTTATAAAATTTCAACACTGTGTGAATAATAGAGAAAATAAAAGTCTCCATCATTCTGTTCCCTCCTCCAATCCCACTTACCAGAGGTTGTGTATTAGTTTTCTATTGCTGCTGTAACAAATGACCACAAATTTAGTGGCTTAAAACAACATACATTTATTATCTTGCAGTTCTAGAGGTCAGAAGGCTGACAGTTTTCACTAGGCTAAAGTCAAGTTGTAGGCAGGTTGCATTCCTGTCTGGAGGCTCTAGTGGAGAATCTGCTCGCAAGCTCATTCAGGTATTGGTAGAATTCTGTGCCTTGCAGTACTGAGGTTCTCCTTGCATTGCTGACAACTGTTTTCCAGGGGCTGCCCTTAGCTCCTAAAAGCCTCTTTCTGGTCCTTTCACATAGCCTCCTACGTCTCAGAACCAGCAACAGGGTGTCAAGTCCTTCTCATGCTACCATCTTTTGGATTCAGCTGGGAAAGTTTCTCCACTTTAAAGACTCATGTACTTAGGTTGGTTTTACCCAGATAAACCAGCATGGTCTCTGTATATTAAGGGCCACACCCTTGATCACATCTGCAAAGCCATTTTTGTTATGTAAGATAACATATTCACAGATACCAGGGATTAGGATGTGAATATTTTGGGGAGGCCATTATTCTGTCTACCACAGTTTACCAGTTTGTTCTGTATACTTCTATTTTATTTCTGCTTCTGCAAATAGGGGTGTGTGTGTATGTATAGATCTACATATTTTCTTCTTTTTGTTTTTCACTAAACAAGGATCTTACCAGACATTTTGTTTCGCAATTGGCTTTTTGTTCACTTAACGGTATATCATAGGCATCTTTCCAAATCATTACATATAGTTCTGCCTCATTCTTTTGAATGGCTGCCTAGTGGTCCAGGAGATGGTTACATCACCATTTCCTTAAGCTATTGTCACTAATGGATATGTGAGCTGTTTCTATATTTTTATTCTTTTAAACACAGAGGCAGTGATCATCACTGTACATTTCTACACCGTTGCCCTCCTATAGTCTGTCCTCTACACAGCAGCCAGTGTATGATCATTTAAAAATATAAGCCTACTCAATACCTTTCAATGTCTTCCCATCACACTTAGCTAGAATCTAACTTCCTTACCGTGGTCTACTAGGGCCTTCAGGATGTGGCTACCTGCCACCTCCACGACTGTTATTTTTCCTATTGCTCACTCCACTTCAGCCACAAAGACTCTTCCTTAAACACACCAAGCCCCTTTCTACATCAGAACCTGTGGATTTTCTGTGTGGCTCACCCCCTGACTTGTTCTCTCTGATATGTCACCTTATCAGAGAAGTGTTCCCTGATTGTCTATTCAACAAACAATGGCGTCCCTGCTTTCCTCCATCACTCTGGTCCCCTTATCCTATTTTCTCTTTTATTCGTTATTCGTCATTTGATACATACAAAATGCATGCAGGGTAATGCATGCCATGTATATGTCAGTTATGGGTGATTATGAACAAAGCAATAAAGTGGACACAACTATATTTTCCTTCAGAGCACTGATCACCACCTGACATAGTTTTTGTAGTCACCTTCCTTCCTGGAATGTAAGACCTGTGTAGACTGTAACTTTGAGTTGTTTACTGCTGTCTCTTCAGTGTCCAGCTCAGTGTCTGACACATACTAGTTGTTTAGTATTTGTTGAATAAATGAATTTGTGAAGATACATATACATATATATATATATTTTTTTTTAAATGTGTTTTTATTTTTATTTATTTTTGGCTGCATTGGGTCTTCATTGCTGCACACGGGCTTTCTCTAGTTGCGGTGAGCGGGGGCTGCTCTTTGTTGCGGTGCGTGGGCTTCTCATTGTGGTGGCTTCTCGTGTTGCGGAGCACAAGCCCTAGGGCACGCGGGCTTTGGTAGTTGTGGCACGCAGGCTCAGTAGTTGTGGCTTGTGGGCTTCAGTAGTTGTGGCCCATGGGCTCTAGAGCGCAGGCTCAGTGGTTGCGGCACACGGGCTTAGTTGCTCCACGGCATGTGGGATCTTCCTGGACCAGGGATTGTACCCATGTTCCCTGCACTGGCAGGCAGATTCTTAACCACTGGTCACCAGGGAAGTCACTGTGAAGATATATTAGTAGAAGATCAATTTCTGGGTCAAAGGAATTTCAAACTACCTTTTAAAAGATCACACTACCATATACTCCCACCAGCAGTATATTGTCTCCATGTTAATGACTTTTTATGTGAGATACTGTTTTTGAAATATGTAGGTTGTTATAAATAAAAATGAATCACAGGATTCTGGCTGTAAAGAATCACTCTTTTTCTTGCAGAGCATGGTGTAGAAAGCTTGACGATGGAGTTTATCTCTAGCTTGCTTTCCATAATTCGGGAGTAGGAGGGCTTCTTTCTCACAGTGTTTTTTGGCTGGAAGAGAAGGTAGAGAGCAAGGCAGTGGGAGAGAGTAAGTTCCTATCTGTGAAATAAAGGGGTTAGAGGCTAAATGCAATCAGATAAAATGTTCTATACTCACAGAAGTCTTCTCAGACTAGTTATGTAATATTGTAACCTCCATCTCATTTTTTATCAGTTGTATTGAGGCTTCATTTACATAAATAAAATTTATACGTTTTAAGTGTACAGGTTGATGATTTTCTTCGCTTTAAATTTCTCTATGTTTGTCAATCCTCTTTACCTCTAAAGTTACATCTAATGACATCTTTTATTTTGGATCAATATTGTGAAGAAATTTATTCTCAGAAGAAAGGCTATTTGAAAATCTACTTAGACCAGGTTTTAAAGAGATGCAGTGTAAAAATTCCTAGGTTTTATAGTCTTCTCCTTCTCTGTCTTTTCTCTAACGTTTCTAGAAATGACACTGAATCACAAAATGTCTGTTGTCACATCTTATTTCTAACTTTTCCTGTTTGTTTTTCAATAATTGTTTAATTCTTTTCATGTGCTTATTGTATAAACCTCTAGTCCTCTTTTCTGAGAGACTAATTTTCTCATTTATCTGGTGATTTCTTTGACAATGAAAACATTATTCAAACTTTGATATGAAGAAAGGGTATTGAATACAAAAATTGGCAGACCTTGCTAGTGTTTTAAATGGTGTGTGACTCTGAGATACTTCTCTGGATAATTAGGTAGAGGATTGTTTTCTACCAGGAGGACACCGTGTATTTTGTCTTTAACAACTGTACTTTAATGTGAGGAGCTTGATATAGGCAAGACAGACAACTGGACTAGGAGATAGAAGACCTGGCCTATTTGCCACTAGTTCTAGAATTCATAGATTATTTGGATAGTTAAGATATATGACATATAACTGTGATATAAAGCAAAAATGGAAACCTTTCTGGAAAGTTCAGATGAGGGAGAGATTAATTCCAGCTGCTGGGATCAAGTGAAGTTCCATGGAGAAGTTGCCATCTGAGCTGAAACTTTGTGTTTCTTGGAATCTGGACATTTGGAGATGGAGAAACAAGCAATCTAGGCAGAGAATAATGTGGGGAAACAAAGAGACCAGAAAATATGTGGTATGTATAGAGAGCATTGGGTAATTTTTTTTTTTTCTGGAAAGTGGATTGGGTTGGATGAAGAGCATGAGATAAATATTATCCCACTCTTGCCTTTCCTTGGCTTCTTTTGCTTAGTTGAATCATATTGGTATCTTCAAAACTAACTTGGCTAAATACTGAGAAGCTAATAAAGAAACTGTCAAAATCCAAATGGCCAGATGAAAAGATGTTCGACATCATTAGCCATTAGGGAAATGCAACTTAAAACCACAATGAGCTTATTACTACACACAGAATGGCTAAAATGAAAAATACTGACAACACCAAATGCAGGTGAGTATGCAGAGAAACTGGATCACTCATACATTGCTGGTGGGATGTAAAATGGTACAGCTACTCCGGAAAACATTTTGGCAATTTCTTTAAAAAAACTAAACATGCAACTACAATATGACTCAGCAATTGCATCTCTGGGCATTTATCCCAGAGTGATGAAAACTTATGTTTACACAAAAATGTGTGCAAGAATATTTATAGCCAAATATTGGAAACAAACATCCATGTGTCCTTC
>NC_045806.1:126367680-126440511 GCF_009873245.2 Balaenoptera musculus | reverse complement strand
TACAAATAAAACTTCTGATCTGTAAACATGGTTTAGCTCTCCATTTATTTTAGTCTTTGATTTCTCCCCACAATGCTTTCTAAATTCTGTTTTTCATATCATACACGTCTATTGTCAAATTTTTCATTTTCATTTGAAAATTTTTGGATGCTATTTAGAAGTATTTAATTTTTCATCTTTTGGATGTTATTATAAATGGTAATTTTTAAAAATGTCAGTTTCTGAGTATTTATAGGTAGTGTGTAGAAATGCAATTCATTTTGTATATTGACCTTATATACTTTCTAAATTTTTCATAATTCGCATATTAGTTCTAGTAGCTTATTTGTGATTCTCTAAGATTTTATACATAGATGATTATATCTACTGCTAATAAATAAAAGTTTATCTTTTCCTTTTCAAGCCCTATGCTTGTTTTCCCTGTATCTTTCCTTATTGCACTGGATAGTACCTCCAGTACAATGTTGAATAGAAGTCTTATCTTAAAATAATATTATACCACTTTTCATGCAATATAGGAACTTCACAGCAGTATATTTCCATTTCTCTCCTCAAGCCTTTGTGCTGTTTTTTGTCACACATTTTAATTCTACATATGTTTTAAACCCCACAATCATTATATTGTCATTTTTTAATTTAAACAGTTATCTTTTTTCTCTTACTTTTAACTGTATTTGGCACTTCATAAACTGTTCGTAACTAGCACACAGCTCACACAGCATGTTAAATTCATATACATTATCAGCAGCAAGTTAGAAACAGAGAAAAAAAGAGTATTGAGCTATAAGTCTTGTATTATTTTTTAAGAAAAAGGAAGAACTATGTTAGGTCCAATCTGAACAGGTGAGGGTTTTAAAGGACATTGCCTGCCATTTCCTTAACTTTTAATATTTACAGATGTCTAACCTTAAGGTAACAAAGCAGCTTGTTGTATTCTATGACACCACATCAAAAGCTTTCAGAAAGAAAACTCATCTCTATTTTCTTAGTGGCATCTAAAAGACATTCAAATACCAAGAATTGTAATTTGTGAATGGTAGTGTTATCTCATGCTCCAAAGTAATCTGATAAGTTAGTATCAGAATAAAATTGTGTGCCCAAGAAAAGAAAAATCACTCCTCAAAATCAGAATTCACAAGATAAGTTTTTCATCTTGCAGAACTCCTTCTTTTAATATTGAGCTTAGACCTATGAGTTTATATTTTCCATCAAATTTGTACATTTTGGCCATTATTTCTTCAAATAATTCTACTCACTTCTCAGTCTCCAGTTATACATATGTTAAGTCACTTGCTGTTGTCCAACAGCTCACTGATACTCTATTCGTTTTTTAAAGTATTCTTTCTATCTCTGTTTTATTTTGGATAGTTTCTATTGCTATGCTTAATGGCTTAGTGGGTTTTTTTCCTACAATGTCTAATTTGTTGTTAACCCAATCCAATGATTTTCCATCTCAGATATTATGTTTTTCTCTAGAATTTTAATTTGGGTCTTTTTATATCTTCTATTTCTTTCCTGATCATGTTCATGTTCTTCTGTACCTTCTTGTAAATATAGCATATATTTATAATTGCTGTTTTATCATCTTTGTCTACTAATTCTATCATCTGTGTCATTTATGTTTCTTTTTCTGTGGATTGATTTTTCTCCTTATTATAGATAATAATTTCCTATTTCTTTGCATGCCTAGTAATTTTTTATTGAACGCCAGACATTGTGTTGTAAATTGTTGTGTTGGATTGTTTGTGTATTCCATTAAATATTTTTGTGCTTTGGTCTGGGACAAAGTTAAGTTAAGTTACTCAGAAAATTTTTGATCTGTTCTAGCCTTGCTTTTCAGCTTTGTTAGGCAAGACCAGAACAGCTTTTAGTCTAGAGCTAGTTTATCCCCATTTATTAATTATGATGTTTGCTATAGATTTGTTTGTAACTACTTTTCATCAGATTAAGGAAGTTCCTATCCTTTCATATTTTTAAAGAGTTTTATCATCAATGGAACAATTTTCCTTCAACTATTGCAATGTTATATGATTTTTCTCCTTTATTTTGTTAACGTGATGAATTATATTGATTTAAAAAATTTTAGCCACTCTTCCATTTCTGAAATAGACCCAACCTGCTCATGGTGTTTTATCTTTTTTATATATATTTCATTGTTCATTTTGCTAGTCTTTTGTTTAGGATTTTTGTATCTATATTTATGAGTAAGAATCACTTGTAGTTCTCTTTTCCTTACTCTTTTTATCAGGTTAAGTAGCAAGGTTATATTTGGCCTTATAACATGAGTTGAAGTATTTCCTCATTTTCTCTTTTCAGGAAGATGTTTTGTAACATTGGCCTTATTTCTTCTTTAAATGTTTGAATTCACCAAGACATCTTGACCTGAAGCTTTATCTGTAAGAATGTTTTTAATTACAGGGTATTTTTAAATTGTTATAGGCTTAATCAAACAACATACTTCATCTAATGTTTTTGTCTTGATCGTTATATTATTTTCCTTTCTTAGAGATTTCTAGGAGAATATTCTAGCTAGGTCTTTGAAATCACTAATTTAATTTTTAGCCATCTTTTTCCTCAATGTTCTTTTATTCCGAGTTTTTAACATTTTTAACAATAAATATTTTAATTTCTTAGAGATCAGATTGATGCATTTTCATATCAGTATGTTATTGTTTTATTGTTTTGATGTGCTGTTGACTTTCTCTGAGGTTATTAAATTAACTCACTTTAAAGTTTTAAAAAAATTATCTCTTTCTCTTGGGGAATATTGTTCAATTTTTTCGTCTTGTCTCTTCTTTCATTACCACGGTTTTCTTCAAATATCTGGTGATTCTTAATTACCTATTCATATTCACCAAAGAAGGTCTTGGTTCATCATTAGCAGCTGGTAGGGGTTTCTTCAGCAGTTATGGAGAGTACATTGTCTCAGTAAACTTCACTGAATGGAAGACTGAGTAATTTTCCCTGTGTATAAGTGGGAGGATGTGCTGACAGTCTTCCCTCTAGAGTGCTTTGGTATGAAACTGTTAGGCAAGCCAGGGATTGTTATTATTGCCAAAGTAAGGAAGTCTTCATCCTGGAGTAGAATACTTTAGTGTATTTAACTCCTATGGAGAGCTGTATTTTTCCCATATCCCCCCATTTTTTGTTGAGATTTGACAATATCACTCTAGTCCCAATACACATAATAGAAGCTCATCATGGAATATATTCCATGTTTTTAAAACTGATAACTGATACTGGGGTCAAAATACTGTATACAGGTATTGTTTATACACAACTTGGTGTTTGGGATGTTTGGATGATTATTTCATCTGTCCTACAATATTTTATCACCATGTTGGTTTTTCTATGACCTGCTTTTGCTTCCACAAAGCTTGGAATTTCTTTGAAGCACTATTGTAAAGAATGTCTCTTACCTCTGCAACAGTTGTCTTTCTCCTCTTTCTATTTTACATTGCATAGTCTATGCTCTAGTTTCACCATCAACATAATACCTACTTTCTGTCTTGCAGAAATTCTTCAGTGTTTTTGGTCTAATGATTGTTCCCCTATTTATAGGTTTTCATTGTAACATATTATTTTCTTTATATTTTTCTATTATTCCAATGGAAATTTGGGCATTCAAGGAGGTAAGTAATTGAGCTCATTTCACAATCTCAGGATAGAAGTCCACATTATCTTTCTAATATTGGCCTATTTTGCCTCCCTTTTCCACTGGACCTTTTGTTTTGATTTTTTTCTGAGTTATAAGGAGGTAGTAGATATTCCCTGGTTTTTGTGCTTCTTTTGCTTTATAAAATAATTCTCACCTAGTTTCAAATTGTTGAGCTAATTTAATTTACTTCTTCTTTCCCAGATAATCCTCTATAGCCCATGGTCACTGGGAGAACTTCTAAGATATTATTCATGATCAATGATTTTTAAAAATAAATCAGAGTTATTAGCTTAAAACCCTCAGTAGAGCTATTTAATCTAGACTGTAGATAAATAGATGTTACATATAGGCTTGACCAAGGGGAATAGGTCAGACTTTTTCAATCACATTGTGCCAGATCAAGATGCATCTTTAAAGACCATTCAGCTTAACTCCTTCGTACATATGTGGGGTAAACTGAGTTAAATTAATTGTTCGGGTTCATACAGCTAGCTAGAGACAGAACCAAGAGTAAATCTTAGACCTTTTGTGCCTTACACAATGTTATGCTTCTCATAATAAAATGATGATGACAGTAAACTCTGTTCTTTCAGGTTATCAGAGTGGTTTAAAGTCCAAATTCAACTCCCTGGCTTTCAAATCTTCTAATCATGTGACCCCCATCTATCTTTTATCACCTTATCTGCTACATTTATTTGTTTATCCAGAAAACTGTACTATCTGTTACTTGAAAACTTGTTCCTCTGTATACTTATCCCTTCTTTTGTGAATACATTGCCCTTTTCATGATGAATTGTTTAATTTTTATTCATTATGCAGGGACATCTTTCCCATGAAGCCTTCTGGACCTTTCCATGTCATCAGCAATGGTTCCTACATTTATGTTCCTACGGTAATTTTTCACATGTTTGTCATGGTACATATTTCATGATGCTTGTCAAAAGTTGTGATTTATGACATAGATTAGAGGGTTTTATTTTATGTTGTTCCCTTTGAATTGACAATTGGCCTCTTTCACCAGCAGTCTTGTGCAAAGAGGTGTGAAGGAGTCACATTACCTTATCATGATGTGATGGAAGGACAGACACGATGTCATTTTTAGAACTTGGGTCAATATTCTTTTCATGAAGGACAGGAAGCTGGGAGAGAGAAGACACTAGAACAGGCTATCTACTAGAGAGAATAGAAATGGACCTGGGAAGTTCCTCCTGTGGATGTGAAGAATACCCTGGTGAAGACATAGACACTCTGTTTAATTGTGAGCAGACATTAGCTGGGTAAAATCCTCAATGTAGACCTGAGTAGACCATCAAAGAGAAGACACAAACTTATTTGAGACTGATAATGATGACCAGTTCATTCCTGAGGGAGATTTGTGATTGGTTCAAGTAATGCGACTATGCCTATGATGACACAGGAGCTGAGTGTGCCAACAATGAGAAATGCTATGGAGAAATCTTACTTTCAGAGGCTTTAAGCTTTGTCTGGCACTACTCACTGCTCACTGGGAACTTGAAAGAACTGGGCATATATATATATATATATATATAATTTTGACAGACCAAAGAGCATTTGAGGGACTTTGAGAAATTGGGGAAATTTGGTCTTTATGTGTTGATGTTATTTTCTTTTAAATCGGATCTCTTCCTACTTTGCCTGGGTATCCAGCAGTGAAGTTTTAGTATTGTACATGGAGGTTCAGCCAAACGAAGGGTGATAAATCTCCCAGTATGTAAGTCATGCCTTTCCTCCTAAATGAGTTGTTCTTATGCTTGTGTTATTTCCCCTGTTAGAATACAAGCACAGATGAAGCTGATACATCAGGGAACAGGTTGCATTTGTCTCATTGTCCTTTTCCTGGCCTCTCTTTTCTACTGTCAAATCCCTGGCTTGGCAAGGAACTTGGTTCAGGGAGGTGTTTTTGACCGACTGAGTGCACGTTGGAAGTTTTATTTCATGAGCCATGGTTCTGGAGTCATGGCCATTCTGGAGGCAGGTTTGCTTCCTAGATATTTTCCTAAAGGCTTGTTGACTCATTAAGCACTTTCTTCTTTCTGTTGAAACCCAGGCCAGACCATTCACCTCAGTCCCATTAAATGATGGAGAAAAGTTCATTTTTTATAGCAGTGTCAGTCAGATGAGACATCTGTAGTTAATCAATGACCTTTCTCAAAGCTGCAGATGGGCCAACTATTACAAAATTTGTATTTTAGTGATGGTTGCCATAAAATAATTAAACTCCAAGAAAAATAGTTTAAAATTTGTTGGATGGTTTTTTTTATGCCTACAGATAAGGAAAAAACTTTTTAAGGTGTTTGTCCATTTGGGCCTTTATCAGTTCTAGCCAACTGTTTCACATTAGTTAAATGGATGAAGCTAGGCAGAGCCTTTGTAGTATTGTCTTAGGAGGAATGGAAGATTCCAAACATTGAAATGAGGACAAAATAGATGTGAAAAATATCAATGACAAAGTTAAAGGGAGGAATTCTAAGAACTTCATAAAGCTACCTAGAGAGATTTTGACCTTTACTGACGTTGGAAGGAGGAATACACACCCAAAGAATATAAAAGCATGAATATACTAAATTGTATATGATAGTTTCATGGATACCAAAGAACAGAAAACTTTCCTGTTCTATGCTCATTACCCCTGTCTTAGTTGTTGCCAGAAATTCCACCAAGTTGATTTTCTGATGAGATTCATTCTCAGGCTCACTCTAGTTCCTTCTGTTTTATTTTCCTTGAGTACCACTCCAATCTTCCACCAGGAATAGAGGCCTGCCTTGACCCTTAGTCCTTGTTGCTGAGCTTTTGGTTATTCAGTGGAACTCTTAAAAGTCTCCATCTCTTGTGATCTAGATCCTGTTACATTCATTCTAGATTCATGTACTGCCCTGGAAACACTGATATTCCATCCCCAAACCCATCATAAATTTGAGTGTTCAACTCTTTACCTACACTGGGCCTTTACCTGAGAGACTAAATTTTGGCTGGTATCTAGACACAAATACAGAACTCTCTGGATAGGTTTCACTTTAAATTCATGATCACTGACCTCAGGTGGTCCTCAGTCTGCCTAGCAGCATCCCCAGTTCCCTTTCTATTCACTCTCTCATTCAGACAACTACTGCACACTATCACCTGTATTTAAAGTTCCAAAACCTCCTCTTCCATTCTTGTTTTCACTGGGAAAATTGAAGCAACTGGAAGACAAACTCCTCATGCTTTCACCACTTTGTCTACCTCTCATTATTTGCACTCATATAACCTACCTTCCTCCTATTTTTTTGAACTATGCGTACTCCTAACTATGTTAATCTTTTCACTTACCTTGGATCCCACTCAAGGGCAGCACTCTAGTAAGTCTTACCTCTCTCAGTTAGCAGACATTTTGTCCTCTCCAAAACATCTGTAAGACCTTTGGTCCATGCCAAAAGTTCTTAAAATTTGGTTCTATCCAGAACATTCATGAGCATATTTGGTCCACGCCAAATAGTTTCAGACAATAACAAATATCATGGCTCTTTTGATGTGGAGTAAATGTCTCCATGTATGTTTTGGACAGGACCAAATATAACTAGATGTCAAGGACCTTTTGGCATGGACCAAATGTCTCGTGAACATTTTGGATAGGACCAAATGTCCTGGAAGTCCTCTCTTTCCTGCATTACCAACCTTTCCTTTTCTACTGAATCCTTTCCATCTGTCGACAAACATGCTATAATACATTCTATCTTAAAAATAATAAAAACAACTTGGACCTCATATTTCCCTTCTGCTTCCTTAAGTATGTCTCTGCTTCTCTTTACAGCAAAATTTCTCGAAAGAGTTTTCTGTACTTGTTGTTTCTCCTTTCTCTTCCAATTATTTCATAAAGCTATTGCAGTCAGGTTTTCAATTTCATCACTCCCCTGGAACTTCTCTCGTCAAGTTTGCCAAGGAACTTCACTTTATCAAGTCCAATGGTCAAATCTCATTCCTCATCTTACCTACTCTTTCAGAAGCATCTAAATCTCTTTACTTCCCTTTCCTTCTTGAAACTCTACCAGTCATCAAAATGGAAATGATTGGTTCTCAACCAGGAGAGGTACTATCTCACTAAGGAGTGTTTAGTATTGTGTGTGTGGGCTCTTTGGTTACACAGTAACTGAAGGAGGGGAGCATACTACTGGTATTTACTAGGCAGTACCTAGATGTGATAAAAGCCTTTCAAATTACAGGATGGTGTCTTATAATAGAGAATTGTCCCACTCCAGATGCCAGCAGTGCCTTCATTGCAAAATACTAAAGTAAGATTTATAGAGAAAGAATTATATTCCAAGAGAGGATGGACAATAAATAAATAAATAAATTCATAGAACAAGGGAACTTCATCACAAATGCTAAACAAACTTTATGATATTATATTTGAGACTTTGTCAATCTCCTTTGAAGAATTTGTGCAAACAGCAGATGGGAGAGGAGCCAGTTCAGTAGCCAAAGAAGAAAATCAATGTGTTATAGTCACATCTCATTCTTTATCAAAAGTAGTGTTTCTAAGCCTGATAACTCATTGTATTTCACTTTAGTTAAAATCTATAAATACTTATTGAGCATCTATTGCTTCTTTTTTTTTAACATCTGTATGGAGTTCAATTGCTTTACAATGGTGTGTTAGTTTCTGCTTTATAACAAAGTGAATCAGCTATACATATACTTATATCCCCATATCCCCTCCCTCTTGCATTTCCCTCCCACCCTCCCTATCTCACCCCTCTAGGTGGTCACAAAGCACCGAGCTGATCTCCCTGTGCTATGTGGCTGCTTCCCACTAGCTATCTATTTTACATTTGGTAGTGTATATATGTCCATGCCACTCTCTCACTTCATCCCAGCTTACCCTTCCCCCTCCCCGTGTCCTCAAGTCCATTCTCTACATCTGCGTCTTTATTCCTGTCCTGCCCCTAGGATCTTCGGAACCATTTTTTCTTTAGATTACATATATGTGTGTTAGCATACGGTATTTGTTTTTCTCTTTCTGACTTACTTCACTCTGTATGACAGACTCTAGGTCCATCCACCTCACTACAAATAACTCAATTTCATTTCTTTTTATGGCTGAGTAATATTCCATTGTATATATGTGCCACATCTTCTTTATCCATTCATCTGTCGATGGACACTTAGGTTGCTTCCATGTCCTGGCTATTGTAAACAGAGCCGCAATGAACATTGTGGTACATGGCTCTCTTTGAATTATGGTTTTCTCACGGTATATACCCAGTAGTGGGATTGCTGGGTCGTATGGTAGTTCTATTTTTATTCTTTTAAAGAACCTCCATATTGTTCTAAATGTAAGACCAGACACTATAAAACTCTTAGAGGAAAATATAGGCAGAACACTCTAAGACATAAATCACAGCAAGATCCTTTTTGACCCACCTCCTAGAGAAATGGAAATAAAAACAAAATTAAACAAATGGGACCTAATGAAACTTAAAAGCTTTTGCACAGCAAAGGAAACCATAAACAAGACCAAAAGACAACCCTCAGAATGGGAGAAAATATTTGCAAATGAAGCAACTGACAAAGGATTAATCTCCAAAATTTACAAGCAGCTCGTGCAGCTCAATATCAAAAAAACAAACAACCCAATCCAAAAATGGGCAGAAGACCTAAATAGATATTTCTCCAAAGAAGATATACAGATTGTCAACAAACACATGAAAGGATGCTCCACATCACTAATCATTAGAGAAATGCAAATCAAAACTACAATGAGGTATCACCTCACACCAGTCAGAATGGCCATCATCAAAAAATCTACAAACAATAAATGCTGGAGAGGGTGTGGAGAAAAGGGAACCCTCTTGCACTGTTGGTGGGAATGTAAATTCATCTACTGCTTCTTAACCAATGGTTACTCTTTTCTCCTTATCTTACTTGAGCTCTCAGCAGCATAATCTTTCAAGTTCCTTCCAACCTTGAAATGTGAAGACTCTGAAATTCTGAATCTAAATGATAAAAACAAATAGGCATTACTTGAAGATTCATCCAAGAACAGCCCCTTATTGGGCAGCAGCTACTTAGAGCATTTCTGTTTGGGTTGGATGGAGCTATACTTTGCTGTTGTGAAAGTAGTTATTTGAATTATGGAGTTTCATATCCTTTGGGTGGCTGAGTTAGCATCATGGGATGGTGGGGCATATGTGTATCCTGTTTTAGCTCTGTAGAGAAAAATAGGCGCTGTTTCCTCTGGCCAATCTTCTTCTTCAGTGATTTTCTGCGTGATGTACCAGCCTCTGCCATTAAAAAGGAGAAGTGTAGAGGTATGGCTTCTATCATGAGCCATTCTCCAACTACCTGTTACCTGGATAGGAAGGAGGAGAAGGCACTATGATTGCATTTTGTTCATGATGCCCTTTCTCCTTTCCCCACCTACCCATTGTGCAGGGGCTTGCTCATATGTCATCTCTATGAAGCATTCCGAAGAATCTACCATAAGTATTTTAGTGATGGCCAGAGCACCAAGGTCTGCTGCTTCTTTTAGTAAACAAACCTGTCCTAGTTATAGGGAATCTGAAAGGCCTTAAGTTAATGTTATTTTGCACAAAGTCCAGTCACTGTGAGATAAATTGGTGCTGGAACCTCTCCCAAGTGTCACGTATTGTGACAGTCTCTGTTATGAAATTCCCCCAGGGGTCTTTACATTTCCTTGGAACTTTGATTTTAACTAAGTTTCAGTTGGCTGATTTTTAAGGACTTACTAGGTTACTATGTCACCTCCCAAACCTGATAAGTTACTTATAATTTGTCTGGGTTCTTCAGTATACAAACATAGTGTAATGGTTCTAATGGTGGACATAGTAGCCATTGTAACAGACTTTGGAGGACAGAGTTCTCCCTGGGGCATGGAGCTAGAAGTAGAGCCCATTTCCTCAAATGTTCAGGGACCCTGGGGTGTTGTATGTACTGATGATGAGCAGCTGCTCAGGGAGGCTGGTGGTGGAGGAGCAAGAGGCCAGCTCTCAATTGCTGCTAAAGGAGACCTGAGGCTAATGTACATGATTATAATCAAAACAATAAAGTAATAATAATAGCTACCACTTATATAGAGCTTACTACATGCTAGGTGTTACTCTAAGTATCTTACCTTTATTAATGCATTTAAACCTATGAGGTAGGTTTTGGTCTCATCTCCATTTTACAGTTGGGTAAACTGAGGCACAGAGGCATTCAATAACTTTCACAAGGTCTTAGAGCTAATAAGTGATAGAACTGGGATTTTAACACAGCCAACTCTGGCTCCAGAGTCTATGCACTTAACCACTCTCAGTTTTTCCCTTCCTCCTGCCATACTTCTCCCATACTTGTCTTTTTTTAAATTTTATTGACGTATAGTTGATTTACAATGTTGTGTTAATTTCTGCTGTATGGCAAAGTGACTCATATATATATATTCTTTTCCATTATGGTTTATCACAGGATATTGAATATAGTTCCCTATACACTATGACCTTGTTGTTTATCCATCCTATATATGATAGTTTGCATCTGCTAACCCCAAACTCCCAGTCCTTCCCTCCCCTCCCCTCCCTCCCCCTTGGCAACCACAAGTCTGTTCTCTATATCTGTGAGTCTGCTTCTGTTTCATGGATATGTTGATTTGTATTGTATTTTAGATTCCATATATAAGTGATATCATACGGTATTTGTCTTTCTCTTTCTGACTTACTTCGTTTTTGACACTAACACATTGTCCCTTAAACTCCACCTCTAATAGCTATGCCTCCCTCTAGTAGCCGTATAGCCTTGGGAAATTACTTTACTTCTCTATGTCTTCATTTACTTGGAAGTAAAATGGGACCTTTTTGACAGGGCTTCTGTGAAGTTTATAAGAGTTCATGTATATAAAAGCATATTGCATAGTTCAAGGCACTAAGTGTTTGTCTTAACATAATATGAATTTAATCATCTAATTTTGCCTGAGCATTTATTCCAGGGACTCTTAAACTTTCAGGTACATCAGAGTCATCTGGTCTGTTATAAAGATCATGTTTGTTGGTCTCACCCAACACTGATTCAGTAGTCTCTTGCAGTGCACAGGAATTTCCATTTTGCAAGAGATTCTACTATAAATAATTCTGGAACTACACATTGAGAAGCACTGTGTGTGATGAAATGCCCTTTCCCTCCATACCTTCCCTGTTATTCTCTCTAAATATATGTAAATCTAGGTGTATGGATACTGCATTCTGGTAATGCTATATCTATATTTGGCATAGGAATACAGCCTTTATGTAAGGGCAGAATATCATCGGTGAAGTCATTCACCAGGGAGAGAGAGGCTTATGCTTCAGCTTAGAAAATAGAAAGCCAGATTTGAGTGGGAGGATTTTAATAGGTAGTCAACATAGGGGGATTCAATTTATCTCTTTGTCTCTCTCTGTCTCTCTTTCTTTCTCCGTACTATGAATTGTATTAGCTTGTCCAGGGGGATCTTTGGGTAATAGGTTGGTGAAAATAAGATAACGCAGTAGCTATAAGGTAAAGAAAAAAAATCAAGGCAAGGTGCTGCAAGATTGTATCAGCTATTTAGAGCAAGACAGCAGATGGACTAGGTGGGGCCTGTATAAACTGAATCATGTCTCCTTTTTGTGTTTTGTACTATCTATGTTTGCTTTTTTTCACTCCCTTAGAATTTAGAAAAATATTTTTTTCTTTGAAAAAATTTCAACCTGTCTTAGCAGTTATGCTAAGAAGAAACCAAGTGAAAGGGTTTGTTGGGCTAAAGTGTTAAGTTGCATCCTTGAGGGAAAAGTGAGAGTCAGAGTGATATAGAGTTAGTGCTTTTGATCAGCTGTCCCCCTCCTCAACCTGAGATTCAATTTCTAGTAGTAAACTTTTGTCTGTATGATTTTACCATAGAGGGTGCATCAGTCAACTTAATCCTACTACAAAGATGGCTGACGCATCATCCATTCCACAGCTATCCCCAGGTCCAGAGAAGTCATGGATGGCATAGTTTAAGACTGGTAATATGTTTAGGGAAGCCAGATTCTTCAGCAGCTTCGTGTAGAAAGCTTTGGATCCTAGCTCTAAGGCAGATCGTCATCCATCTTTATGACTAATTTATAACAATTCTGGCATTATATGGGTTTGACCAAATTTATCTTGAATGTATATGTATTTTAGTCCCTCAAGTCTTTGCCAAGAGCATTAGTGTTTTGATATAGTATATACTTTGCTAAAAACTACTGAAAGATGTTTTTTAAAACAGAGAAAAGTACACAAATGTTTTCACATCTTTAAAGTTTAATGGTGAGCAAAACAGCAGTTATCTCACTGTAAGAATCTTATCAAGTAAGATGTAATATCCAGGTTTGAATACCTCAGATTATTGTGTTGTTCATGGTGGAAGGTGTGCAGCGCTGGGTGTTAGGAAGTCAAACAATGCCACTCATCATTGATCCTTTCCTTATTATAGCCCAGTCCTCTTGAATCATTCACTCCCTCAGAGCATGCCTATCCATAACAGCACTGACTTGATTCCACCTCATATTGTATTCAGGTGACTACATTTCTACCTCCCTATTACACTTTGAACTCTTTGAGAAAAGAGACCACCACCTTCAACCTGAATTGTCTCCTGGAATATGTTCTCAGAAAATGCTCAGTTGAAAAAATATAAGAAAAACAAACAAAGAAGCAGTTGGGGGCTTCCCTGGTGGTGCAGTGGTTGAGAATCCGCCTGCCAATGCAGGGGACACGGGTTCGAGCCCTGGTCTGGGAAGATCCCACATGCCACGGAGCAACTGGGCCCGTGAGCCACAACTACTGGGCCTGCGCGTCTGGAGCCTGTGCTCCGCAATAAGAGAGGCCGCGATAGTGAGAGGCCCGCGCACCGCGATGAAGAGTGGCCCCCGCTCGCCGCAACTAGAGAAAGCCCTCGCACAGAAACGAAGACCCAACACAACCAAAAATAAATAAATAAATAAATAAATTAAAAAAAAAAAAAGAAGCAGTTGTGTACAAAAATCAGCTGTAAAAACTAGTTATAGACCTAAAGGTCACCTTCATTTATAGTAAGTTGAGATGAGACTAAGCTCTAAACAGACCTGAACATCTGGTCTCAGGAGGAGAGATGATCAGGCCCAACATTACTCTTTCCACAGAGATGTTCTATTCATTTCCCGTAGAATAAATGATTCCCCAGGTGGCTTTCTTTATCCCCTTCCTCAGATAGAAACTATACATACCTTACATGGCTGCAGAGAAACTAAATGCAGCCTGAGTTGCTTAGCAAAGGACTCAGAGATGCCTGTCAATGAAGGTGCGTTAGTCAGGCAACACTGTGGTAACAGATTCCTCACAGTCCCCATCTTAATGTCTACACAACTAACATGTATTTCTTCCTTCTAGTACCTTTCCAATGCTGGTTGGCATGGGGAGCTCTACTCCAGTCACTCAGGGACCCAGGCTGATGGCACATGACCTTCCACACACATTGAGTTGGCCAGAACTAGTACCATGATGCTGCTCAACATGAAGGGGGCTGGAAAATATATGGGAGCAAAAGGAATATTTGGTGGGCTTTACTGTCTTTGCCAAAGCAAGGTCAAAAGCATCTGAGAGGTTGAGTGGGTGGTGGTGAATTCTTGCATTAGGGGAGGAGCCTGGGAGGACTGAGGGCTGGTGGGTAGTGGCAGATAAAAACAGTTGGCAGAAAGAGAGTTTTATTCTGGATAATCTTGAATTCTATGCCAACAGAAGCAGCAGAACATCTTTTTGCCTTCTTTATGAAGTAAATTGGCCCAGTTAAAAAATTAGAATCCTAGAAGTTTAGAGTTGGAAAATACCTTACTGGTTACCTAATCCAATCTCCTGTTTGATGCACTAACCCTCTAGAAAATAACCCTGTTAAATTGCTGTCTAGCCTCTCCTTTAGCATGTATTTAGAAAGTATTTAACATGTATTGGTAGGGAAACTATATAATGTATCATCCAAACTGGAATACTTCTGTGATTAAAAGTGGGCAATATGAATAATTATGCTGGGACACAGGGTAGAACCTGGGACTTCTTTTCTGCACAAAATGGAATGTATGGTTACTATAGATGTTGCAGACTTATTATCCCTTAAGGTAATTCATTCCATTTGGAATAATTCTTTAATTTTTTAAGGTAACATGTATATATAGTTAAATAGCACAACCAACCTCCAAACTTAGATAAATGCCTGATTCTGGAGCAGCTGAGCAGCACTGGCAAAAATTACAAAATTGGGTAATTTGGTGCCAGTAAAAATTCATTTTTTCCTTCCATTCTCAGCTGAAACCTTAACACTCACTGTCATTATTTATTTTTGCCTTTTGGCTGGTAGAATTACAGGAGTTTTTCCTGTCCAAAAGTCATACAACAAACCATGAGGTCAGGCTAAGACCTAGACCCAGATTTTCTTGGAGAGACTTTCACAAAGCCTTTTTTTTCCTACCAGCAGTGTCACACATATACATGTTTTAAAAAGCCAAATAGTAATATTGGACTTCTAAAGAAAAAACAAGTTGTCCTCTAATTCCCTTCACCTCTGATTCTCTCTACCCCGACATAATCACTTTAAACTGCACACGTTTTTTCTGGTAGTTTCATATTTCTAAGTAACAGTTATAAACTGTTATTTCTTTGTAATTTCTTTTGGTATTGCCTGTTTACTTTCTGTATGAAAAATAATGACCACTTTCTCATAGACATTCCCATTGACCAGTGTGTGTGCACATGTACACACACACACACACACACACACACACAGACACAGACACACACACACACACACTTCTTCCTATTCTCTCAATAGTTTGGTAACTTATTGTAACATGGTGCCAATTCTTCTCTTGTACAACCTGTTGCCTTACCTGGAGTTCATGGTACCTAGTTATTCTTCTGTTTACCTTTTCCTTGATCAATCATTAAGCATAAATATCTTTTAATTATGTTCAGAAATATTATATAATCTCTCAATTGCATTTTTTTTTGTTGAGGCCCTCAGTGCTGCTCCAATTTGGACTGGTTGCTCTCTAAGTCTGCTACACAGCTGTAATCTTGGGAATATCCATTTTCAGGACAACTTTGGAATTCGCTTCTCTTCCATCTTGGGTTGGAGTTTCTGTTTTTTTTTTTTGGATCTCATTTCCTTTTCTTAAATTATGCTCTATTTTACTACAGCACCTATTCTAGCAGCTCCCTGAGAAAGAGTGTGTCGAAGGTAAATTTTTTTAATTCTTTGATATCTGTAAAGACATTTATTTTACCATCAAAATTGGTTAGTACTTTGGCAGGGTACAGAATTCTAAGTTGGAAATAATTATTTTCCAGAATTTTGAAGGAATATCCCCATATTTTCTAGCTTTCAGTATTGATCTGAAGAATTTTTTTTTTTTCATTCAATATGTTGGAAATTAAGTGATCAAGTTACCTGACTTCTCTGTGTCTTAGTTTCCTAATGTATTAAAAATGGAGATAATAATAGTAACTACCAACTACACAAATAATGTAACTTTACATGCAGCATCTTATTGAATTCTAATTAAGATGCTGTATGTAAAGTGCTTAGAATGATGGCCTGGTGCATAGTAAGCACTATGTAAGTTTTACCTATTTTATTTCTTGAATTGTTCTACCTTTTGGTAAGCTGAATAATGTCCCTCAAAAGATGTCCATGTCCTAATCCTGGGAATCTGTGAATATGTTACCTGACATGCCAAAAGAGACTTTGCAGATGTGATTAAGTTAAGGATCTTGAGGTGGGAGATTTTCCTTGATTATCTGTGTGGGCCCAGTGTAATCACACAGGTCCTTATGAGAGGGAAGCAGTAAGGTCAGAATCAGAGAAGGAGCTCTGACAATGGAAGCTGGAGAGAGAGAGAGAGAGAGAGAGAGAGAGAGAGAGAGAGAGAGGGAGCTTGAAGACATTATGCTGCTGCTTTGAAGATGGAGGAATGGGGCCATGAGACAAGGATTGAGGGCAGCCACTAGAAGCTGGAAAAAGCAAAGAATAGATTCTTGCTTAGAGCCTCCAGTAGAAAGGTAGACCTGCCAACCAATTTTAGACTTCTGACCTCTAGAATTGTAAGAAAAGAAATTTGTGTTACTTTAAGCCACTAGGTTTGCAGTAATTTGTTAGAGCAGCAATAGGAAACTAATTCATTTCTGAATTACATATCTCATCAGAATTCCTTTGAAAACTGGGTAAACAGACCACCTATTCTTTCATTTAAAAAAATTTTTATTTTATAGTGGAGTATAGTTGATTTACAATGTTGTGTTAGTTTTAGGTGTACAGCAAAGTGATTCAGTTATACATATACATATATCCATTCTTTTTCAGATTCTTTTCCCATATAGGTCATTACAGAGTATTGAGTAGAGTTCCCTGTGCTATTCAGTAGGCCCTTGTTGATTATCTGTTTTATATATAGTAGTGTGTGAATGTTAATCCCAGGTTCCTGATTTATCTCTTTCATTATTTTTATTACTGTTTATTAGAATCTTTTATTTGAGGAGAGGGGAGAGGAAACATTATTCTTCATTTGTTCATGTATTCTTTCAATAAGTATTTATTGGGAAATTTTTGTATGTCAGGAGCTATTCTACTTTCTGGGGACAAACCAGGATAAAAAAATCAGGCAAACGGTTTGCCCTCATGAAGATTACGGTGTGAAGATAGAAAATAAACAAATAGAGTTGGCCAGATGTGAAGTGCATTCTATTGAAGTTACATTTGAGCAGAGACCTGAAAGAAGGTAGGGAGCCATGAACTGGCAGAGAGTGTTACAGGAAGAGGTGGGGCATACCTGATGTATTTGAGAATAATAAGGAGTGAAATGATGAAAAAGGAGAGTAGTAGAAGATAAAGTTTAAAAAGTTATTGAGGGTTTTGCAGGCCATTATGAAGACTTTGGCTTTTACTCTGAGTGAATTGGCAGGCTTTTGGATAATTTTGAACAGATGAGTGACATAGTATTATATATGTTTTAAAAGTTTCACTCTGGTTGCAGAGTGAAGAATAGGCAGTAGGGGATTCAAAAGTGGAAGCAGGAACCTGTGAGGCTGTTACAATAGGCCAGGCTAAAGTTGATGTTGGCCAGAACTAGACTGGTAGCAGTGGAAACAGATGTGGTGAGATGTGGTCAGATTATGAATGTTCTTTGAAAGTAGAGTCAACAGGATTTACTGATGGATTGAAAGTAGGAGGTGAGGAAAAGAATGAGGTTAAGATAACTCTCAAGTTCTTTGTGGCATCCATAATGGGAAAGTTGTAGTTGCCATTTATTGAGATTATGAAGACTGTAGGAAGAACAGGTTTAGAAGTGAAAATCTGGATTTTGGTTTTGGGTATATTAAGTTTGAGGTGCACTTTAGGGAAGATATCTGGTCCAGAAATACAAATTCTGGAGTCATAAGAATATAAAACTATTTTAAATGAAGAGACTAGAGGAGATCAGTTAAGGAATGAGTACAGAGAGAAGAAAAAGATTTAAGCACCAAGCCCTAGGACTTTCCAACATTGGAGACAGAGAGGCGAAGAGTGGTTAGCAAAGGAGATTAATAATGAACATCCAGAGCATAGGAGAAAAATAAAGAGGGGAGGGTATGGTATCCTAGAATCAAATATAACAAATGTTTCAAGAAAGAGTGAGTGGTCACATATCAAATGTAGCTTAAAAGTCATGTTAATTGTTTATAGGATTTGGATTTGGCAAAGAATTTGGCAAAGGTGGTATAAAGCATAAGTGGTATGCTCTATAAAAGCATCAGTGGAGTGGTGGTAAATTGTAGTGGATTCAAGAGAGAACAGAGGGTGAAAAATCTGGGGTAGTAAGTTCAGACAACTCTTTTGAGGAGTTTTATACTCTAAAGGGGAACAAAGAAATGGGGTTGTAGCTGAGAAGAGATGTGGGGTTAGGAGAAAGGTTTTTACAGATGACATATATTACAGAGTAGTGATGAGGATGATCCAGCAAAGAGGGAGAAGTGATGATGTGCAAGAGAGGGGGTAGAATTTTTGCAGTGCTATCCTTGTAGGGACATAGATGGCAACCAGGGCACAAGTGGAGGGGTAGGAGCAGGGATAGTTTATCCACAGTAGTGGGAAAAAGGCATAATGTATAGGCATAATGTTGGTGGGTGAGTAGATGTGGTAAGCTTGTTAGATGTTTCCTTCTGATAGCCTATCTTTTCTCAGTGACATAGGAAGAAAGGTCATCATTTGAGAGGGAGGTTGGGAAGGGGGTGTTGGTGGTTTCAGTAAAGAGGAAGTGGGAAATAGTCTTCTAGGAGAGTGGGAAAATGTATGGAAAAGAAATGTGGTAGGATTGTTGAGTAGCACCAAGGACCTACTTGACTTTAGACAGACCAACTTGATTATGAATGTTTTTGTCCAACCACAATCATAGTATTTGTAAAAGTATAAAATATACAGCAATCTGAATCTCGCACACAAAATGTTGAGCAAAAGGACATCAGCTTTGGAGACAGACAGGCCTAGGTATGAACCACATACTCAAAAACACTTTTTTAATCTTGAGCAAATTATTTAACCTCTCTATGCTTCAGTTTAGTCCTTTGTAAAATGTGGATAAATAATAATCACAGAATATGTTTTCATAAGGATTATGAGGTAATACATGTAAAGTAATTAAAGCAATGCCTGACACATAAAAAACCCCACAATAATAGTTTCACTATTATTTCTGTTTTCATTACTATTGTGACTAAGAAAATTGTGGTTGGGGGAAGTTATTGATTTTTTTTCGATTTGACACCAGAAGTAAAGACAACAAAGGCAAAAATAAACAAGTGTGACTACATCAAATTAAAAAGCTCCTGCCCTGCAAAGGAAACCATCTACAAAACAAAAAATCAACATATGGAATGGGAGAATATATTTGCAAACCACACATCTTATATGGAGTTAACATCCAAAATATGTATTACACTTGTACAACTCAATAGCAAGAAACCAAATAATCCAATTTAAAAATGGGCAAAGGACCCGACAGGTATTTTTCCACACAAGACATACAAATGGCCAATAGGTACACGAAAAGCTATTTTTGCCCTTTTTCAATTCTGAATAAATTTTAGAATCAATCTATATAGTTACATCAAAATAAAACAAAATACCAAAAATAAAGTTTGGATTTTGATTAGTATTGCATTGAATCTATCAGTTTTGAGAAAATGGACATCATTACAATATTGAATCCTTTAATTCATGAATATGGTATATACTTGAATTTACTTAAGTTTTATTTAATGTCTCTCAGTCTTTTACATTTTTTGTAATGGTCTACAACATCTTCTGTTGGGTTTATTTATAGATACTTGATTTGAGACAATGTATGGAATATAATGTACATATAGATATGTAACTATCTAAGGTGACCAACTTGCCCCAGTTTTCCTAGGACTCTCATCATTTTCCTGGGACTGTCCCACTTTTAGCATTGAAAGTTCTACATTCCACAAACTCCCTTAGTCCAAGGAAATCAGACCAGTTGGTCACCCTACACATAACATATATGTATATGTCCAAGAGCTTTCACAAATTCATGGAAATTGCAGGTAAGCTTCAACCACATAAAGAAACATTACAAATACTCCAAAATCCCACCATATGCTCCCAACCACCAGCTAATCACTTTCCATGAGTAGCCACTGTTCTGATTTTTTAATAGTATTACCTGTTTTTGAAGTTTATTTAAATGGAATCTTATAGTATGTTCTTTATTGTATCTGTGTTCTTACACTCAACATTATGTTTGTGATATCCATTCATGTTTTTAGGGTTGTAGATCAATGGTTCTTGAACTTTAGCATGCATCAGAATTACCAGGGGGCCTAGTTAAAATATGTATTGCTGGGTCACAGCCCCAGAGTTTGATTCAATATATCTGGGGTGGTTCCCAGGAGTTTGCATTTCTAACAAGTTGTTGCTGCTGCTGCTGCTGGTCCAGAGATCACTGCTGTAAATTATTCACTCTCACTGATTTATAGCAGGGGTCAGCAAACTTTTTCTTAAAGGGCCAGGTAGCAAATAGCTTAATACTTGTGGGCCAAGAGGCAAAATTGATAATATTATGTAGGTAATTATATAACTATTTAAAATGTAATCATTTAAAAATGTAACATTCTTAGCTCAGAGGCTATAACAACAGTGGGATGGCCAAATTTGTCCTGTGGGCCACAATTTGTTGACTGCTGATCTATAGTATATCATTATGTCACTAAATTACAATTTGTTTATCCTTGAAACTGTTGATAGGGATTTGGGTAGTATCCAAATTGTTTGGCTCTTACATATAATACTTCTGTGAGAATTCTTGAATATGTCTTTTGGTGAAGATATATATGCATTTCTGTTGGGTATATACTCTAGAGTAGAATTGCTGTGTAATACGGGTATGCATACCTTAAACTTTTAGCCATCTTCTCACATGGCAGAAGAGGATGAGGCAGCTGTCTGGGGTCTCTTTTATAAGGGCGCTAATCTCATTCTTGAGGGCTCCACCCTCATGGGCTAATCACTTCCCAAGGCCCCACCTCCAAATCCCATCCCTTTGGGGATTAGAATTTAACAGGTGAATGAGAGGGAGAGTTTTACAAATATTCAGTCCATAGCACTGTCTGCCCATCTATTTTTGCTCCTATGTTCCCTTTTTCTTGCCTGGGATAATGAATCCTTTACATTACATTTTAACTTATATACTGCCTTTTTAGGCAATTATCACTGTTTGCTATTCTAGACATTATAATATACAGTAAGTCCCATACATATGAACGAGTTCCATTCTGACAGCCTGTTCATAAGTCCAATTTGTTTGTAAGTCCAGCAAAGTTAGCCTAGGCACCCAACTAACACAATCGGCTATATAGTACTGCGTTGTAATGGTTTACAATACTTTTCACACAGATGATATATAAAAAATGAACACAAAAAATAAGAAAACATTTTTAATCTTACAGTACAGTGCCTTGAAAAGTACAGTGGTGCAGTACAACAGCTGGCATCCAGGGGCTGGCCTTGAGGGAACAGGCAGGAAGAGTTACTGACTGGAGGAGGGAGAGGAGGTGGGAGATGGTAGAGCTGAAGGACCGTCAGCAATAGGAAATGGAGGGCAAGCTGCAATGTCACTCACGCCTGACGTTGATGGAACACATGTGCACATCTTTCAAAGTTCACAACTTGAAGGTTTGTATATAGGGGACTTACTCTAACATGTATCCACCATTATAGTATCATACAGAATAGTTTCACTGCCCTAAAAATTCTTTGTTCTCTGCCTATTCATCCCTCCCTCCCCACACCCCCTGGCAACTACTGATCTTTTTACTGTCTTATAGTTTTGCCTTTTCCAGATTGTCATATAGTTGGAGTAATACTGTATGTAGCCTTTTCAGATTACCTTCTTTCACTTAATAATATACATTGAAGTTTCCTCCATGTCTTTTCCTGGCTCAATAGCTCTTTTCTTTTTAGTGCTGAAGAATATTCCATCATCTGAATATACCACAGTTTACCTATCTATTCACCGACTGAAGGACATGTTGGTTGCTTCCAGGTTTTGCAAATTATGAATAAAGTGGTTATAAACATCTGTGTGTAAGTTTTTGTGTGGACACAAGTTTTCAGCTCCTTCAGGTAAATAACAAGGAGCATATATGATAAGAGTATGTATAGTTTTGTAAGAAACCTCTAAACTGTCTTCCAAAGTGGTCATACCTTTTTGCATTCCCAACAGAAATGAATGCGAATTTCTGTGCTCTACATCCTTACCAGCATCTGGCGTTGTCAGTTTTCTGGATTTTGGCCATTCTGATAGGTATGTAGTCATTCTAGTAATTTTTTATTGCATGCCATGCATAACATACAAAAGAGCCATAGTATTTCTAGATGAGATATTCCAGAGAGACTTCGAACTTTCTCTGTTTAGGCAGATAAGGTAAGGGGATGCTTTTCTCAATCCAATTCAATATTGAGCTGAGTCAGGGCTTGATTGCAGTTTAAGTAAAACAGGCTACTGTGGTTTGCTCTTCTTCTCTAGGATGTAAAACATTGATGGGCTTCTGTCTTTTAATCCCTGAAAGACTATGGATAATCGAGATCTGCCATTTACAGTTTGCAGTCTCCTGTAGCTTCAAATTCTAGCACATGTCTGTTTCCTAAGAACTGGGTGGTTGCTGGAGATTTCACTTTACCTTTTAGAAGCATTTGACCTAGCTCCCTGTATTCTTGTGCAGTACCAGAAGTCAGCAAATATCTGGTAGGGGAAATCTGCTGAGCATTTGTGTCATCAACTTTTCAGTTTGTCAACCAGCCCTGTCAAACTGTTAAAACTTTGTTGGTTTTTCTTTCTCTCAGTAGAGGCTTTTTGCGGTAAGCCTGATCTGCAGTCTCTTATTAGAGTTGGTACATTTTTCAGAGGAAAAAAACAATTGGAGATTGTCAGTTCATATTGAAAAAGTATTCCCCTCCTTGAATTGTTAATTTATTTAATCCTTGTTGTTTCCACCACTATTTGGTACGTTTAAAATTATTTTTGTATTCTAAGTGAAATAATTCAGACACAGAAAGACAAATACCATATGATTTCACTCATATGTGGAATCTAAAGCAAACAAGCAAACAAGCAAATGATCAAACAAAACAAAAAATAACTCACAGATACAGAGAGTAGATTGGTGATTATCAAAAGGAAGGGGGCTAGGGAGTGTGCAAAATGTGTGAAGGGAGTCAATTGTAAGTAGACTTTTGGGGGTGACCACTTTGTAGTGTTTACATATATCAAATTAAATGTTATACATATGAAACTTATACAATGTAATATACCAATTTTACTTCAATAAAAAGCTTTTGTAAATTTTCCAGTTTTTTCTAGTTTCAGAGGATTGTTACCTCTCATGACCTTTTATTCAGAAGCAACCCAAATAGATATACTTGAAGCTATTGTGACTGGGATCTTTTAATGATTTAAACATTTCTTGCTCATTTATAGAAAATTGATTTTTGTATATCACTTTTGTATCCAGCAATTTTAATAAAGTCCCTACTTGAATGTAATCATTTATCCATATATTCTTTTAGATTTTTCTATGTAATCAATAATATAATCCATGAATAATGACAATTTTATACTTCTTTTCCTGTTTATGCTTTTTTTGTTGTTGTATTCTTAACACACTGAACTCACTAGTACTTCCACTACAATGCTGAATAGTAGTGATAATGGTAGCCATCGTATCATATTCCCAATGTCAAAGAGAAGTATTTTAATATGTTATAGATAAGTGTGATGTGGTCAGTAAGTATATTTCTAGATACATTGTATCATATTCAGGAAGTTTTCTTGTATTCCTTGTTTACTATTTTTTGGGGGAAAGAATGGATATCAGATTTTATCAACTGCCTTTTTTCCTGTCTCTTTGCATAATTGAAATATTGTTCTCCTCTAAAATGTTAATGTGGTGAATTACATTTAAAAAAATGTAACCAGAATTGCATTTCTGGGATAAAGCCAACTAGGCCATGATGTATTACATTATTTATATATTGTTGGATATGATTTATGTACATTTTAAAGGATGTTTTCATTCATGACCATGAATCAGAATGGCCTATAATTTTGTTTGCTCATTCAGTCCTTGCCAGGTTTTGATCTCAAGGTTGTTAGCCTCATAAAATGATTTTGGGAGTGTTGCACCTTTCTGTTCTATGGAAGAGTTTTTACTAGATTGTAATTACTTCTTTCTTAAATGATTGGTAGAAATTGCAGCAAAGCCATTTTGGCCTAGATTTTCTCTGAGGGAAAATTTTAGTTTTGTATTTTCTTAATAAAGCAATATTCAGGTGATCCTTTTGTTTTTGTCTTCTACAGTGCTTTCTTGTGATATAATATGCATACAGTGAAAACGACATGCCTTTAATGAACAAAAAGATGAATTTTGACAAAAGGATTCATTCATGTAACCATCACCCAGATTGAGATAAAGAACATTCCATGATCCCTGAATATTCCCTTGTGCCCCTTCCAGTCACTGTCCCACCTACGTCATTATTCTAACCTCTCTTATTATAGATAGTTTTGCCTGTTCCTGCACTTCATATAAATGGAATAGTAGATTGTGAACTCCTCTTTGATCTCACTTCTTTTGCTCAGCATCACATGTTTTGAGATCTATGCAGGTTACTGTATTTATTAGTAGATTGTTCTTTTTAATACTGACTAGAACACCATTGTATGACTGTACCATAGTTTGTTTATCCAGTTATTACTATGGACTTTGTTTTTTCCCCATTTTTTAGCTATTATGAATAAAGCTGCTATGAACTTTCTTGTATAACTTTTTTGTGAACATGATTTCTTTTCTATTGGTTATATACCTATGAGTAGAATTGCTGGACTGTAGGTATAGTGGTATGTTAAAATCTATGAGAAACTGTCAAAGAGTTTCTTAAAGTGGTTGCACCATTTTAAACTTTCACCATTCATGTGTGAGAGTTTCGCTTCACATTCTTGACAACAGTGAATATAAATTAATCTTTTATCCATTCTAGTGAATGTGTAATGATACTTATTATAGTGTTAATCTGACATTCTACAATGACTAATAATGCAACTTTTTCAGCACCTATTGGCCATTTGTGTATCTTTATAGATCTTCTTTTGTGCAGTGTCTATTAAAATATTTTGCCATGTTTTGTTACGTATAAATCATTTTAAACTCTAGTATAAATGTTAAAAAAATGTTAAAAATAAGTATAACTACAATAATTGTTTAATGGATACACAATGTAAAAAAATATAAATTGTGACATTGAGAATATAAAATGTGTGTGGTGGAGAAAAAGTTTAGAGTTTTTATATGCAAGAGAAGTTAAGTTGTTATTGGATTAAAATAGACTATTATAAACATAATAAGTTTTATGTAAGCCTCATGGTAACCACAAAGTGAAAACCCACAGAAGATACACAAGAGATAAAGAGAAAGAAATCAAAGCATACCACTACATAAATCATCAAATCATAAAGGAAGATAGTTGGAGATGAAGAATGGAATAATGGAACTACAAAATAGCCAGAAAACAGTTAAGAAGATGGCAATATTAAGTTCTTCCATATCAATAATTACACAAATGGATTAAATTCTCAAATCAAAAGACACAGAGTTGCTGAATGGAAAAAAATCCGAGACTCAACTCTACACCACCTGTAAGAGATTCACTTCAGCTTTAATGATACACATAGGCTCAAAGTGAAAGGATAGAAATAGATATCCATGGAAATGGTAACCAAAAGAGAGAAGAAGTGGCTATATTTATATCAGATAAAATAGACTTTCAGACAAAATTGTTCACAAGAGACAAAGAAGGTCACTATATAGTGATGAAAGGGTAAATTCATGAAGAGGATATAACAATTATAAATATATATGTACAGTAAGTCCCCTACATACAAACCTTCAAGTTGCAAACTTTCAAAGATGTGAACGTGCATTTGCATGTCCAATCATGTAAGTTAGTTCATGTGCCTGGCGTACATTGTCATGTGTGTGCATCCTCTACAAGTGGTTGTGCTTTTGTGTACTTTACTGTACAGTACTGTATAGAGTACAGTAGTACAGTATCTTTATTTCAAGCCCAGGGTATCTGGAAGTAAGTGTAAAAGCAGTGGTGATGTAGCTGGTACTGCTAAGAAGTGCCAAGGGATAATGATGGAATTGGAGGCCCAGAGAAAGGATGAAGAGAGACAAGAGAAAGGAGAAGTAACTGCAGAACTGAAGAGATTCACAACGCAGGAAATGGCAAGGGGATTTCTTTACTTGAGGAGGAACTGTTAGTTTGTGAGGCACAGGACCCACAGGACCCAAACATAGAATGGTACATGAAGGTTGCAGTAGCCATTCAGAATGCAATCCAGTGCTACCATGTCATCTATGATAAGAAAAAAAGAGCTACTACCCAGACATCACTGGATCATTTTTTCAAGAGGGTAGATAGAATTGAATCCAGCAAGGAACCAGAACCTGTGCCATCAATGTCAGGCATGAGTGAAATTGCAGCTTGCCCTCTTTCTCCTATTGCTGATGATCCTTCACCTCTTCCATCTCCCACCTCCTCTCCCTCCTCCAGTCAGTAACTCTTCTTGCCTGTTCCCTCGATGCCAGCCCCTGGATGCCAGCTGTTGTACTGTATTACTGTACTTTTCAAGGAACTGTACTGTAAGATTAAAAATATTTTCGTGATTTTTTGTGTTTGTTTTTTATGTATTATTTGTGTGAAAAGTATCATAAACCTATTACAGTACAGTACTATATAGCCGATTGTGTTAGTTGGATACCTGGGTTAACTTTGTTGGACTTAACGAACAAATTGGACTTACAAACATGCTCTCAGAACAGAACTTGTTTATATGTAGGGGACTTACTGTACCCAACACTGGAGTGGTTGAATATTTAAAACAAATATTAACAGAACTGAACAGAGAAATAGCAAGAAAATGACAGGACTTCAATACTCCACTTTCAACATTGAACAGATCATCCTGACAGAAAATCAATAAGGAAACAGCAGACTTGAATTACACTATAGAACAAATGAACCTAACAGACATATCCAGAACATTCCATCCAACAGCAGCAGAATGCTCATTCTTCTCAAGTGCACATGGAACATTCTCTAGTATAGATCATATGTTGCACCACAGAGCAAGTCTCAGCAATTTAAGATGATTGAAATCATATCAATATTGTTTATGTCCACAATAGTATGAAACTGGAAATCAATAATAGCAAGAAAACTGGAAAACTCAGAAATGTGTGGAAAATAAACAACACACTCCTGAAAAGCCAATAGGTCAAAGAAGAAATCAAAAGGAAAATCAGAAAGTATCTAGAGACAAAAGAAAATGGAAACACAACATACCAAAACATATGGGATGCAGCAAAGGCAGTTTTAAGAGGGAAGTTCATAGTGATAAACACCTACATTAAGAAAGAGAGATCTCAAATAAACAACCTAATTTTACACCTCAAGGAACTAGAAAAAGAAGAACAAACTAAACCCAAAGTTAGCATAAAGAAGGATATAATAAAAATTAGAGCAGAAATAAAAACAATAGAGACCAGAAAGAGAGAAATAAAAACAATAGAGACCAAAAAAATCAGTAAACACAAGAGTCAGTTTTTTGAAAAGATAAACAAAATTGACAAATATTTATGTAGCTTAAACGAGGGGAGGAGGAGACTCAAATAAACACAATTATAAATGAAAGAGGAGACACTAAACATTGTGACTGATACTACAAAAATACATACAAAGTATCATGATATACTGTTATGAATAATTAGATACCAACAAATTGAATAACATAAAAGAAATAGATAAATTCCTAGAAATATACAATCTACCAAGACTGAATCATGAAGAACTAGAAAATCGGAACAGAACAATAATGAGGAGGAGATTAGAGCATTAATTCACTGAATCTTAACAAATATGTAAAGAAGGAGTAAGGCCAATCCTTCTAAAATTCTTCCAAAAAATTGAAGAGGAAAGAACACACCAAACATTTTTAGACCAGTAATACCATGATGCCATTGCCAGATAAGTAGACTTCAAGAAAAGAAAACTATAAACCAATATCTCTGATGAATATAGATACAAATATTTCAACAAAATACTAACAAACCTAATTCAACAGCACGTTAAAAGGATCATACACTGTGATCAAGTTGGATTTATCCCTGGGAGGCAATGATGATTCAACATATGCAAATCAATAAATGTGATAACCACATTAATAAAATGAAGGGTAAAAATCATATGATTATGTCAACAAATGCAGAAAAATCACTTGAAATAATTCAACATCCTTTTACAATAAAAACTCCCAATAAATTGGGTGTAGAAGGAATGTACCTTAACATAATCAAATCCATGTATGAGAGACCCACAGCTAACATAATACTCAATGGTGAAAGATTGAAAGCTTTTTCTCTAAGATTGGGATAAGTGTGCCCACTCTCACCACTCCTATTCAATATCGTACTGGAAATCCTATCCAGAGCAACTAGGCCAGCAAAAGAAATAAAAGGCATCCAAATCAGCAAGGAAGAAGTTAAATTTTCTCTGTTTGCAGATGACATAATCTTATGTATAGAAAATGCTAAAATTTCCACAAAAAATTATTAGAACTAATAAAGGAATTAAGCAAAGTTGTAGGATACAAAATCAACAAAGATCAGTTATATTTCTGAACCCTAAAAGTGAACTATCTGAAAAAGTAATTTAGAAAACAATCCCATTCACAATAGCATCAAAAACAATAATATTCTTAGGAATAACTTTAACCAAGGAGGTGAAAGTTTTATATATTGAAAACAATAAGACATTGATGAAAGAAATTGAAGAAGCACAAACACAAATAAATGGAAAGATATCCCATATATATGGATCAGAAGAATTAATATTGTTAAAATGTCCATATGACTCAAAGCTATCTATAGATTCAATGCAATCCTTATCAAAATTTTAATGGCATTTTTCACACAAATAGAAAAAAATTCTAAAATCCGTATGGAATCATCAAAGTCTCTGATTCACCAAAGCAATCCTGAGAAAGAATATCAAGGATGGAGGCATCACACCTCCTGATTTTAAACTATATTACAAAGCTATAGTAATCAAATCAGTATGGTACTGGCATAAAAACAGACACATAGACCAATGAAACAGAACTGAGAGCCCCAGACATAAACCTATGCGTATATGGTCAACTTATATTTGACAAGGGAGCCAAGAATACTCAATGGGGAAAGGATAGTCTTTTCAATAAATGGTGTTGGAAAACCATATATTTCATGCAAAAGAGTGAAACTGGACCCCTATCTTACACCACTCATAAACATTAACTTGAAGTGGATTAAATCTTAAATGTAAGATCTGAAACCATAAAAGTTCTAGAAGAAAACAGAGGGAGAAATCTCCTGGAGATTGGGGTTGGCAATGAATTTTTTGGATATGACACCAAAGCACAAACAACAAATCAGAAGTCAACAAATGGCAACACATCAAACTAAAAAGCTTCTGCACAGCAAAAGAAACAATAAACACAATGAAAAGGCAGCCTACAGAATGGAAGAAAATATTTACAAACCATAATATATCTGATAAGGGGTTAAAATCCAAAACATTAAAAAAAGCTCATAGTACTCAATAGTAAAAACAAAACAAATAATCCAATTAATCATGGGCAAAGGACCTGAATAGACATTTTTACAAAGAAGACATACAAATGGCTAACAGGTACATGAAAAGGTGTTCAACATAAAAAATCTTTAGGGAAATGCCAATCAAAATTACAATGAGATATCAGCTCACACTTGTTAGAATGGCTATTATCAAAAACCAAGAGATAACCAGTTTTGGCAAGAATGTAGAGAAAAGGGAACTGTTGTGCACTGTTGATGGGACTGTAAATTGGTGTAGCCATCATGGTAAACAGTATGGAGGTTCCTCAAAAAATTAAAAATAGAACTACCATATGATTCATCAGTTCCACCTCTGGGTACATATTTGAAGGAAGTGACATTAGTAACTTCAAGAGATATCTGCACCCTAATGTCCATTGCAGCATTATTCACAATAGCCAAGACATGGAAACAACCTAAGTGTCCATTGACAAATGAATGGATAAAGAAAATGTGGTGTATATATGCAATGGAATATTACTGAGCCATAAAAAAGAAGGAAATCCTGATATTTATGACAACATGAATGAACTGTAAGGTCATTATGCTCAGCGAAATAATCAGGCAGAGAAAGACAAATTCTGTATGACCTCACTTATATGTGGAATCTAAAAAGGTGAACTCATTGAAACTGAGGGTAGATTGGTGTTTGCCAGGGGCTGGGCAAAAATTGAAAAAGAGGGAGCACTCCTAAACTCGTTTTATGAGGCCAGCCAGATAAGCACACTACAAGGAAAAAAACTGTAGACCAATATCCCTGATGAATATATTAATAGATGCAAAAATTCTCAACAAAATATTAGTAAACTGAATTCAACAGTGCAATGAAAGGATCACACACCACGACCAAGTGGGATTTATCCCTGGGCTGCAAGGATGGTTCAACATACACAAATCAATAATTGTGACAAAGTGAGAGAGTGGCATGGACATATATACACTACCAAACATAAAATAGATAGCTAGTGGGAAGCAACCGCATAGCACAGGGAGATCAGCTCTGTGCTTTGTGACCACCTAGAGGGGTGGGATAGGGAGGGTGGGAGGGAGGGAGATGCAAGAGGGAAGAGATATGGGAACATATGTATATGTATAACTGATTCACTTTGTTATAAAGCAGAGACTAACACACCATTGTAAAGCAATTATACTCCAATAAAGATGTTAAAAAAATTGTGATAAACCACATTAATAGAATGAAAGACAAAAATGATATGATCATCTCAATAGATACAGGAAAAGCATTTTACAAAATACAGCATCCTTTCATGATAAAAATCCTCAACAAATTGGGTATAGAAGGAATGTACCTCAACATAATAAAGGTCATATATGACAAACCCACAGCTAACATCGTACTCAACAGTGAAAGATTAAAAGCTTTCTCTAAGATTAGGAACAAGAAAAGGGTGCCCACTCTCACCACTCTTATTCAACATAGTACTAGATAGAAGTCCTAGCTAGAGCAATCAAGCAAGACAAAGAAATAAAAAACATCCAAAAAGGAAAAGAAGAAGCAAATTGTCATTATTTGCAGATGATATAATCTTATGTATAGAAAGTTCTAAAGACTCAACCAAAAAACTTTTGGAACTAATCAAAAAGTTCAGTAAAGTTTTAGGATATAAAAATCAGTTGTATTTCTATAAACTAACAGCATAATATCTGAAAAGGGAATAAAGAAAACTATCCCATTTACAATAGCATCAAAACCAGTAATATACTTAGGAATAAACTTAACCAAGGAAATGAAAGATCTGTACAATGAAAACTGAAGGACTTTGATCAAAGAAATTGAATAAGACACCAACAAATGGAAAAATATCCTTTGTTCATGGATGGGAAGAATTAATATTGTAAAAATGTCTATACTACCCAAAGCCATACATGGGTGCAATGCAATCCCTACCAAAATTCCAATGGCATTTTTCACAAAATAGTAAAACAATCCTAAAATTGCATGGAAACACAAAAGACCCTGAATATCCAAAGCAATCCTGAGAAAGAAGAACAAAGCCAGAGGCACCACACTTCCTGATTTCAAACTATACTACAAAGCTCTTGTAATTAAAACAAGATTTTTTTCTTTATCTTTGATTTTCTGTAGTGTGAAAATGATATGCCTAGGTACAGTTTTTTAACATTTTTCATGTGTGGTGTTCTCTGAACTCTCAGATCTGCGGTTTGGTGTCTGACAATATTTTGGGGAAATTATCAGTCATTATCATTTCAAATATTTCTTCTGCTCCTCTCTTTCTTCTCCATCTGGTACTCCCATTATGCATATGTTACAATTTTTATAGTTGTCTCAAATCCTTGGATATTCTGTTCTACTTTTTTCAGTCTTTGCTTTTCAGTTTTGGACAAAATTTTCTGTTGATATATCTTCTAGCTCAGAGTTTTTTTCTTACCTGTGTCCAGTTTACTAATAAGCCCATCAAAGGCATTCTCTACTTCTGTTACAATGTTTTTGATCTCTAGCATTTATTTTTGGTTCTTTCTTAGGATTTCCATCTCTTTGTTTATATTGCCCATGTGTTCTTGCATGCTGTCTAATTTATCTATGAGAGCCCTTACATATTAATCATAGTTGTTTTAAATTCCTGGTCTGATAATTCCAACATCTCTGTCATGCCAGTTTGTAATGCTTGCTCTGTCTCTTCAAATTGTGTTTTTTGCCTTTTGGCATGCCTTATAATCTTTTCTTGATTGTTGGACGTGACACACTGGGTATAAGGAACTGCTGCATATAGGCCTGTAGAATTGTTGTGGTGAGATATGGGGGGAAGGGAAGTATTATACATTCCTATGATTAGGTCTCAGCCTTTAGTAAGCCTATGTCTCTGCACTGTGAACTTCACAAATGCTTCTCAGTATTTTTCATCCCGCTTAGTTGTGTCAGGATGGCTAGAGTGTGATGGAGTTGGATATTTTTCTTCTTCCACACAAAAGACCAGAGATGAGTAAAGTTGGATATTTCCCTTTCCCCAGGTCAGTTAGGCTTTGATAATACTCCAGCAGGTTGGGCTCTGGTTAACTAGGTTCTGCTGAGAGCAGGCCTTATTAAGAACAGAGTACTCCGGTATATTTCAAAATGGTTCCTTTGCCCCTCCTCCTGGTAGAGGAAGCAGGAGGGACTTTTTCTCCAATATTTATTGTGAGAACATGATTAAGTTCCTAGAGGTAAATTTCACAATATTGTGGAGGCTCCTCTATTACTGGGTGCCCCTGGAATTTTTAATTCTCATACTTGTCCACACTGAGCCTCCAGCAATTCATCAATTAACCCAGCATTGGATCCCCTGGCAGTTTCAGCTGGTGAATCTCTGCTGTGGTAAGATTTAACTCCTTGTATTCACCTCTCTGTCTCCCCAGTCTTGGAGGCAGAAGTTTGCCTTGTGTCCTCACCTTTCTTATGTATCCAAGAGGTATTGTTTTTTCATTTTGTTCAAGGTTTACTTTCTGTTAGGATGGAGTGGTGACTACCAAATTCCTTACATGGAGAACTGGAAATTGGAGGTCCACCTTAACTTTTCAAAGTTTGCTTAGAGTCAATGTTGCTGGATGTATTGATAGATTTTTTTTCTTAAATTTCAGCACTTTAAAGATACCTTTTTTTCTGATGAGAAGTCAATGGTCAATTATATTATTATTCCTCAGGCTGTTATTTTTTTCTGGATTCTTTCAAGATTTTCCCTTAATATTTGGTTTTCATGTAGCTTGACTATGATGTACCTGGGTATTCTGCTTGGGGTTCACTGAGCTCCTTGAATCTGTAAATTTATGTTTCATTATATTTGGAAATAGTTCAGGCATTATTTTTCAAATATTTTTCCTTCTTCTTCTTCTGTTTTTTGCCTTCTGGGACTCCAATTACATTTATGTTAGAACTTTGATATTATCTAACAGATCACTGAGTCTCTATTAATCTTTTTCAATCTTTTCTGTGTACTTCAGATTGAATAATATCTATTAATTTGCCTTCAAGTTAATTTACTCTTCTTTCATTTTCAATCTACTATTAAGCCCACCCCATGACCTTTACTTTAGATTTTTAATTTTCAGTTCTAAAATTGGCATCTGTTGTTTCTTTTTAATTGTTTTATACCTCTGATATAATTTTCTATTTGTTCATTAAAAGTGTGTTTTCCTTTATTTCCATTAGTGTAGTTATGATAGATGACTTAAAATCCTTTTCTGCTAATTTCAACATCTGGTGCATCTTAGGGCTGGTCTCCACTGACTGCCTTTTCCCTTGAGTATAGGTAATATTTTCCTGTTTCTTTTTTTTCCTTAGCAATTTTGGAGTATACCCTAAACTTTGTGAATGATATATATAGGATATCTATATTCTCTTTCACTTCTCTATAGAGTATTGCTTTTTTTGTTTGTTTTAGTAGGCAATTAATGTGGCTGAACTGAAACACAAAACTCTCCTTTGTGGTGGGCAGCTCTGAAAATTCTGTTTAATTTTTTCAGCTTTATTTAGGCTCTTTGGAATCTGTCACCACATGTATCATTTATGGCTCCATCAGCGATTTGGACAGTTTATACACAGAATTGGGGTCTCCCACTCTGTAGTTCTCTCCATTATTGGATTTCTCTCATTGTTTTCCAGCTTCAGTTGTCATCCTGAACTCTGTCTTCTGGTTCTGCAAGCCACAAGGACTGTGAGCAGTTGTGTTATGTAGCCAAATATCACTGGCTTGTCAGAGCCAACTCTGCACCTCTCCTCTCAATTTCATGTTGATAGAATTGGCCAGGGTGGGAGTATTTACACTATGGAAATTGGGAAATACTATGAATCAGGCTTTTATTTATTTTTTCCTGGAAATCCAGTTTTTAAACATTTAACAGCTGTAACACCTACTTGTAGTTTCTCTAGAATTTTAGTTATTGCTTTGGCCTGGGGCCTGCCCTCAGGCAGACATTTTTGAAAAAGGGTAAACTCACTTAGTATTGTTCCTTTCTTTCAATTGTCAACTCTTCCAATTTATGACTATTTATGATTAATTTCCAATGCATTCGGATTATTGTTTTTTGTCCAGAGTTTGTTATTGCTATCTGCAGCAGAATTGGTTTCATAGAAACTGCTCCACCACTACCAGAAGTGGTCCTAGTAAAATTTTTCTGTGGTTTGCAGTGAATTGAGAACATTTATGAAAATGCTATTAATTTTTAAGCTATTAATACAGCTAAAATTATATGATTTAAATTATAATTTTTGTTATGAGAGTATCTTCATCTAACTTATTTGGATTAAAATATCTTTTCTTTTAAAAATGATGGTGCCCTAGATGGTTTATTTGTTTAGTATCTTTATCTGCCAAAAGCAAAACTTGGCCACTGTAGTGGGTTGAATAGTGTCTCCCAAAAATTCATGCCCACTCAGAACCTAAGGATGTGATCTTATTTGGATGTGTAGTCTCTGCAGAAGTAATTAGTTAAATATCTTGAGAAGAAATCATCCTGGATTTAGGCTGGGACCTAAATCCTATGACTGGTGTCTTTATAAGGGAAAAAACAGGGAAATTTGGTCACACAGAGACAGAGGAGAAGACAATTTGAAGACTGAGGCAGAGATTGGAGTGATGCTTCTATAAGCCAAGGAATTCCAGGAGCCACCAGAAGCTGGAAGAGTCAAGGAAAGAGTCTCCTCTAGAGCTTTTAGGGAAAGTGAGGCCCTGCTAACACCTTAATGTCAGACTTCTGGCCTCCAGAATTATGAGACAATAAACTTCTGTTGTTTTAAGCCACAAAATTTATGGTAATTTGTTATGGCAACCCTATGAAATAATACAGCAACCTATGACAGTTCATAATATTTGCTTTTGCCATTTCACTAATCCAAATCCAATGGGCATTTATGCAAACAAATGTACAAAAAATACGTACCTCTGCAGGAAGGAGTGTGCATAGTTATGTGCCCACATACACTTGCTTTATGTATAACTTACATGTTGCTTTGGTAGACAAAAATACTGTACCTGGGGTCAGCAGTCTGGGTGAGGGTCTTGGTTCTGTCACTAATTCACTATGACGTTGTGTGAGCCATGTTTTTTCTGCAGGCCAGCTTCTCTTTCTACAAAATGAGATGGTTATCTTTTTAAATTATTTTTTATTGCGGTATAGTTGCTTTACAATGTTGTGTTAGTTTCTGCTGTACAGCAAAGTGAATCAGCTATACGTATACATATATCCCCTCTTTTTTGGATTTCCTTCCCATTTAGGTCACCACAGAGCACTGAGCAGAGTTCCCTGTGCTATACAGTAGATTCTCATTAGTTATCTATTTTATACATAGTAGTGTATATATGTCAACCCCAATCTCCCAATTCATCCCACCCCCCATTCCTCCCCTGGTATCCATACGTCTGTTCTCTACATCTGTGTCTCTATTTCTGCTTTGCAAATAAGTTCATCTGTATCATTTTTCTAGATTCCACATATAAGCGATATTATACAATATTTGTTTTTCTCTTTCTGACTTACTTCACTTTGTATGACAGTCTCTAGGTCGATCCACGTCTCTGCAGATTGCACAGTTCAAAAAGATACATGCACCCCAATGTTCATTGCAGCACTATTTACAATAGCCAGGACATGGAAGCAATGTAAATGTCCATCAACAGAAGAATGGATAAGAAGATGTAGTACATATATACAATGGAATATTACCCAGCCATAAAAAGAAACGAGATGGTTATCTTTATGGGTCCTTCCAGCTCAGTGACTGAACCTATGGATCCCTATCTCTCTATATACTCAGTATATGGGTATATGCATATAGTCAGAGTGGAGCATGTGTGCCTCAATGAACAGAAGTAGAGAGTATTAGGATTTTTTTGGGGAGGGGGACCAAACAGGATAGTGGTTTAGATAGAAATAGCACACCATGGGAAAAATTTTAAATGCCTTCCATGTCCCAGTCACTACATACATATTGAGGTCAGTACACTTAACACACATAATAAAACACATGTTCAATCAGATGCCCTAAAGGACCATTTTGATTCTCTTACTAAATGGGCTGAAAAACCACAGTATGAGGGGTTTGATTACGAAAACTTTTATGCTAATCATTATATATAGGTAGAAGCTGAATTGTTTGTTAGGAGCAGCTCTTTACACATATGCTCCTATTCATATTGCTCCTGAAATGCTCAAAAGGGAATGTTGTGTCAGTGTGATTTGGGGTCCCATTTGGGGACTCACCTTTGGAGAACCTTTTAAATTTGGTAGTCTATATTTCACTCTTCACAGATCAACTCCTTCACGTGGAATTTTCCTGTCTTAGAGCCTAGATTGTTAGGTGTGAAAGGTTCTTTCAAGATCATGTACCTCCATTGCCATTCATTTTACCATTGAGGATAATGAAGGCCAGATTGAAGAAGTGACTTGTCAAAGGTAATAGTCAAGTAATTTTCAGAGGCAGGACTCAAACCTAAGTTCCTTTATTTTATTCTCAGTCTAGGTCTTTTTCTACCCCCTGTTGCATTGTTACTATACTTTACCCAGTTTTTTTCCCCCAATGGGAATATAATTCTTTTATACTTTGAGTTAATTCATCTCCTTCCCTCTCTTCTTCCTCCTTGTGCAAACTCACACACTTAACATACACCTATATTCCCTTCAGAGGTTTTTGTAAGGAAAGCATTGTGATTCTGCTGCTTGTCTGTTTTGCCTGGAGGTAAGCTCCAGCTGACAGTTCTGTTTTGGGTCTACACTTCTACTTAGTTGGGGGTGGGGGTGGCAGTTAGGTCATTGGCAGATCAATGTGGCTGAACCCTTTCTTCTTAGTGGAGTGGGAATGGCAACCTCTTTGATGTAATTTTTTTTAGCTCATTATCGTCCTCAGAGATGTATGTGAACAGACAGATTTGTCAAACCTTTATTTGGAGCCTGGGCTAAGAAGGCGCGCCCAAAGGGATGTAAGGGAGACAGACCACTCATCTTCCGTCTTGGAGCAGCTAGCTAGTAAGCATCACATGTCAACTATGGTAATCCATACTTCCTTTATCCTCCTATTCGCTCTTACCCTTTTGCTCTCTTTCCCTTCCCTTTGCTCCCTCTGCTCTTCCCCTTCTCTCCGAGTTTCCCTCTATTTCTCTGCTGGATAGCTTAAAGAATAAAATACTACTTTAGTCTTTCCTAAAACAACCACAGATCCAAACCTTTGCAGCGCTGTTTTCTGAGCCCCAGCACAGCCGCGTGCTCAGCACCAAGCAGTGGTGATTCCAAAACCAGCAAAGGGGGAGGGGAAGAGGGAAGGGAGGGGGGGTGAGAGAGAGGAAGGGAGGGAGAGGGGGAGAGAGGGAGAGGGAGAGGCAGAGGGAGAGGGAGAGGGAGAGAGAGAGAGAGCGAGAGCGTGAGCGCGCGCAAGCTAGCGAGCAAACCAGAGAGAGAGAAGAGAGCGAGACCCAGAGAAAGAGAAGAGGAAGCCGAGCTCTGTGAGGGCTGAACGTCCAACTTGTTTCAGTTCTTTCATCCTTCTCTTCTCTTCGCTTCGGGGAAGTGACTGTGGCGCTTGGTAAGAAACATAGCTTTCCGTACTTCCCCCTCCCCCAAGCTCAGGTCTCCTTTAGTGATAGCATCTCTCCCCCGTTCTGAGAGTCTCCTTGGGTTGGCCAGCGAGGCGAGACACGCTCTGCAGCTGTGATGCTATCCTGGGTTCCCCAGTGGGGCTGGTGGAAACCCAGAGTCGGCATCTGGGCAGGGAGGCACAGGGGTAAAACCTGATTTGAGGAAGGGGGGTTGCGATGTGGTGTATGCGCTATTTGCTTCATTGTCAGTGAATTGTTTTGTTCCTCTTTGGAAGCAGATCAACATTGACCTTGCAAATTGCTTGGGGGGCCGGCAGCTGCTGCAGAAAACCACCCAGTGGCCCCTAGCCAGAGCAGAAAGCTCTGTCATGACCCCCCAGACAGCCCTAGGCACAGGGATGGGGTAATGGCTGGAGCTTCCTTTCTCCTTTAACTCTTTCTCTGCAGCTGCTTCTCATTGCTGGAAATGAGAAAGAAGGAGAATACCGTGCAGCCTCTTTCCCCATCTCCCTATTATAACTCCCCCAGATGCAAGTGAGTAGAAAGTTGTAAATAACTGTTTCCTTTGAAAGCAGGTTGAGACCTCCCCCCTTCCTTTAAGAGGCTCATTGTAGGGTTGGGCCTGAGTTCCTTCACAAACTTGGGAGGCTTCCCTTGCTTCTCTGTGGGAAGCCCCCATTGCCTGTCCTCTCCCCATTCCAGGTAGTTGAGCTGACAGGCTAGACCAGGGATTCAGATATCCCACCCCATCCTACTGGCAGGCGTGGTATTAGGTCCAGCTGTGTCCTTGGGAGGGAAGAAACACCTTATGGTTTGTTTGGAACTGGATTTCCAGTTTGCTGCTCCTCTGACTGTGGCTGCGGCTGGCATAGGCAGGAGGACTGGGGGAGGGGTGGCTGTTGGATTGAGAAAGAGAGAGAGAGAGAGAGGGAGCAGGGTGAAGAGCCAGGATTCCTGGTATGAATGGTATGATTTATTGAGGGTCAGCAGGTTCTGGATGTCTGTAGCTATGCAAGGGTTGGCTAAAGCTCTTGTACTATAGCCCCTCTGAACTGTCAGGGGTAGAGATCCGGTTGCTTGATGGGGGCTTTTGTGAGTTGGCAACACTGCCATACCCATGGCACTAATTATAACACCCACAATACCAGTTGTTGAGTGCTTAGAATGTTTTGGATCTTGGGCTGAGGGTTTAATATGAATTATTCTTACATTAACCCTATGAATCAGATACTATTGTTATCCTTGGTTTACTGATGAGGAAACTGAGGCACAGAGAGGTTAAGCAATTAAATGTCCTGACTGGGAATTAAAACACAGGCAACCTGGTTCCAGAATGCATGGTCTTGACCATTAAGCACTACTGCCTCCTTGGGGAGAATTTTGCATCCTTGTATGTTAGGCAAGTGTAAGTATAGTAGGAAGGGTGCTGCTTGGCAATTTTTTTTGAAAGTAGTAGAGTCCTTTGTGTAAAGTAACAGGAACTTAAGAGTGCGGCATAGTGGAGCCAGGCCTCATCTGGGGTTCCTGGAGGGGCTGGGTTTCTTTGGACAGCCTGCTTTCCTTTGAAAAGAATGCCAGGAAAGACTTCATTTTTCCACTGTCATAGCCTCATCCATCTCACATCCAGCAAAAGACTTCTTTTGGGACCAGATCTTTTTTTTTTTTTTTTAACATCTTTACTGGAGTATAATTGCTTTACAGTGGTGTGTTAGTTTCTGCTGTATAACAAAGTGAATCAGCTATACGTACACATATATCCCCATATCTCCTCCCTCTTGCATCTCCCTCCCACGCTCCCTATCACACCCTTTTGGTGGTTACAAAGCACTGAGCTGATCTCCCTGTGCTACGCAGCTGCTTCCCACTAGCTATCTATTTTACATTTGGTAGTGTATGTCCTTGCCACTCTTTCACTTCGTCCCAGCTTACCCTTCCCCCTCCCCGTGTCCTCAAGTCCATTCTCTACATCTGCGTCTTTATTCCTGTCCTGCCCCGAGTTTCTTCAGAATCGTTGTTTTTTAGATTCCGTATATATGTGTTAGCATATGGTATTTGTTTTTCTCTTTTTGACTTACTTCACTCTGTATGACAGACTCTAGGTCCATTCACCTCATTACAAATAATTTCGTTTCTTTTTATGGCTGAGTAATATTCCATTGTATATATGTGCCACATCTTCTTTATCCATTCATCTGTCAATGGACACTTAGGTTGCTTCCATGTGGGACCAGATCTTTCTCTTATTTTCTGAGAGCTTAGAGTCACCTTGTTCTGAAAATTTTAGAATACTAAAACCTTGGAACTGGAAGGATGCCTAAAGTTTATTAAGCTTTACTTCTCCAACCAGTTCTTGAATTTGTCCTAAGCATCCAATTCATTGACTAATTTCTATTTGAACTCCCTGCAGTGACAGAGAGCTCATTAGGTGGCTCTTTCTATATTTAAGCAATGCTGATTGTCAGGAAGTAATCCCCATTATAAGCCAAGATCTGTCTCCCTGTAACTTCTATTCATTGGTACTTTGGGACTATCTAGAACAAATTTGCTTCTTAATAATAGCTCCTCAGATAGTTGAAGACAGCCGTCTCTCTCCCCTCAAGGCTTGAATCTGAAGGGACCACAAGGAAGGGATCATCATTTGCCTCATTTTGGGGACTAGACTTTTATTAATATCGCCTATTATCCCATTCTCTTGTTTGTCAGCCACAAACTGGTCATACTGAGTTTTCTAAAGCAGCTTTGATATTGTATGTTCTCTTCCTTGGAAAAGCTTGCTATCTGGTATCAGGTGGACTGATGGAAACAAAAAAGGTCTCTGTTCTTTTCCTAAAAACCAGAAATCAGTGCTATTTCTTCTGAAGCCCCAGAATGTCCATATAGCAGCCAGATAATGGGCATGTAGGAAGATTTGGGAAGAAAGGGTTAGGGGCAATTATAAAGGAAACACTTGAAATCATCATGATTCAAGGTTCACAGTATATAAACGGTAGAAGAATAAATTGTTATATCAGAAAGTATCTTAGAAACAATGACATCACTGAGGGGATGGTACAGACTGGGATTGGGTGGAATAGAAGTGAGCATGCAGTGTGCTAGAGTGGAAAACTGACCTGGGTATTAGGAAAGTTGAGTTCTATCGCTAGCTCTGAAAAATTGCCATTTACCTTGGACACATGATTTTCTCTGCATGGATCTCAGCTTTTCCATCTATAAAATGATGAGGTAGACTTTATCACCAAGGGTTTCTTAGCTCTGCAATTCTCTATCTGAAGTAAATTGTAAAATCTCAGGGTTCTAAGGGACTTCAGAAATCATCTAGGCCAGTTCTTCTCAAAATTTAATCTGCAAAAGAATCCCCTGAGGATCTTGTTAAAATGTTAATTCTGATTCAGAGGGTCTGGGGTGGGACCTGAGTTTTGCATTTTAACAAGCCGACAGGTAATCCTTAACCTGCTGTTCCAGTGCTTTTCAAACTATCTTGGTGAAGGATCAGTTTTTCAAATTTTTCCAGTCCATCACAGATGGTTACTTTAGTAAAATACATTAACTATGAATTACTAGAAAAATAAAAGACATACAAAATATAAGCTCACATTTTATTGTTAGATTCAACAGACATAAAATTAATTTTTTTTCAAGTTGAGTTGCTACAACATTTTTAAGTACATATTCTCAATTTCTGCACTTGTGTGTTTCTCAATTTCTGTACTTAAGTCATTGTTGCCTGGTAATAAAAGTTCATAAATAAGCACTGATCCTTGGACCACACTTTGAGCAACGCTGGTCTAGGCTACCTGCCCATCTAATTTAAGAGACCCGGATTGGGCCCAGTTGTAATTTCTGAATCATCCCTGCCAGATGATCTTTCACCCTCAGGTTAAGTATCTCCTTTGATGGAAAACTTAATATCCTCACAAAGTAGCATTACTTGGATGTTGTGACTGCAATAAAGGTTTTTTTAAAGCTTCTATAAATTCCACTCTTAGATTATATATTCCAAGCAAGTAGGGGGCTGTGTCAGTCTGGTTTATTGTAACATCAGCCACTATCCTAGTATATGGCATAGAGTAGGTGCTTAATAAATGTTTGTTAAGTTAAAGGAACAGACCGGTTGTTGTTAGTTATGCCTTTTGGGACCATATATTTATTTTTTAAAAAGGTACTTTTGTTTTCCTTCCAGCATTTTGGGGGCAATATTCATCCTATTTTACAAATTTCTTATGTTGAATAGAAGGCAAGCTCACCTGTCCCAGATAGCTACCTGGCATCGCAATTTTACTTTGAAAGGAATTATAGGAAGCCAGGAAAATATTTTTTACGTTTTAAGTCCCAAGTTTTTACCTTTAACCCAGTCATTCATCAATTCAGTCATTCAACAGCTATTTATTCAGTGATGTGGTTAGGCACCATGCAGATGTTAGAAAGATGAGGTAAACAAACATGGTACTTGCTTATTTGGAGCTTATAGTTTGATGGGGAAGAGGTCATAAATCAGATAATCACACAACTGTGTTATTTTGGTCAGCAATAAATGTTATGAAGGAAAAGTATGGGGGGTAGGGCTATGAAGGTATATAACAGAGGAAATCTGATCTAGCTTGGAGTTTAAGAAAAGCTTCCTTGAGGAAGTAATATTAAGGCCAAGTAGAGACATGGGGGTGGGTTGGGGGTGATGGAGGGGGTGGAGCAGTTTTCTAGATGAAGGGAAGAGTATGCATGAGGGCCATGAGATAAGAGAAGCATAGTGAATTTGGAAAATTGAACAAAAACTGAGGTGGCTAGAATGGGACACTGTAATGATTTTGGTCTTTATTCCAGAAACAAGGGGACTGATTAAAGGCTTTTAAGCAGGGTGACTGATATGACCTAAACCGAATACATTCAGTATAAGATTATTAAGTGCACACTATGGACCAAAGGCAATGTGGGAGATACAGACTTATTTAGGAATAGCTTCTGCCCTCCAAGATGACACAGTCAAGTAGGAGAGAGAAGAAATATACAAATAACTATAATACTATGAGAATGAGATCCACACTCATAAAAGAGAGGGAAAGGGCTTCCAGCTAAGCAAGAGTTTGGGGGATGGGAAAGGTGTTCTAGGCAGAGTCCAGAAAATCAGAAGGCATGTATTGGGAACAGTTAGTTCAGTTGCATTGGAGAATGGTAAGTATGTAATAAATGTTTTGTGAGATAGTTGGAGGGCTTGACTATAAATAATATTGAATGCTAGCTTGGAAAATTAGGACTATGCTCTATATGTAGTGGAGAGGCAACACCCTCATTTTATGTATGAGCAAACTGATCCTGGGAGGTGGAGTGACTCGATTTGACTGAGGTCACGCAGGTAATGCTACTGCTATAGCCCGCCAAGAGGTACTGGGTACAGTTGGAAAAAAAATATGGGATTGGAGCTCTGGAAAGAAGTTAGCTGGAGAGAGTGATTTGAGAGTCATTGGTAAAGAAGCAGTACTTGAAGTAGAAAGAAGGAGTCTAAGAATTTCTTCTTTGGGGAATGCTTCTCTTTAGGATATAGGAAAACAAAGATGAGCTTGTGTGAAGGCTACAAAGGAGGAGAGGTCAGACGTGGAAGGAAAATTAGGAGACTACAGTATTATGAAATAGCCAAGAGAGGAGAGGCCTCATTCATTGATTGGACAAATATTTAGTGTATACGTATGATTGACTAAACATGGAGCATATAATAGTGAGCAAAATAGACATGGTCGTTGTCTCCTTGGGGCTCATGGTTTAGATGTGGAGATAGATATTATTCTACAAACTGTTGAGCTATATAATTATAAATTGCAATTAGTGTGTAGAGGAAAATGTACTGCTTTAAGAATGAAGGTGTGGTCAACATTGTTAGACTTTTCACCAAAGTTGAGTACTGAAAAATGACACCCAGTACTAACAGTCCTCCCCCACTTTGATGCTCACAGTGCTTACTAACAGTTAATATTGGGTGATGCATATCCCTTTTGCAGATGTTCAACAGATGATAGTGCTGTAAGGAAAGGTTATATGTCATGTTGCTTAACTGAAACTCTCAATGAGCTGGTACTCTTCCCAGATCCCCCAACTTTCCCCATTCAACAAATTAGAGAAAGAGGCACTTGATAAGAAAAAAAATTATGAAGAATTAGATATTAAAGATCTCTCTTAAAATAGGATTTTGGATAGCCTAGTCTAGATTCTAGCCCTGGCATGGATGCTGACTTAGGTTCTTGCGACAAATCACTTGTCTTGTTTGGGTCTCAGTTTTCATAACTGTAAAATGAGGAGGGTTGGATTAGACCTGGATGATTTATAAAGACCCTCCCAGCTGTAAGTTTCTATGATTCATGCTCTATTCTATACTACATTCTCATGGTCCTGTGTAGGTAGTTCAGGCTCAGTCACTTATTTAAACAACACTAAGGATTTTATATGGAATTCGGAAGGTTGCTAATTTTGGTGGAATAATTCACATGGTTTGGAAGAGTTCACAGGAAGGCCCTTTCCTTGTTCCATTCATGAGATTGCTGAAATCATGACTGTCCTGATAGTTAAGGAAAGAAATGACTGTATTCTAAAATCTGTAGTAAATCTGGGTATTGGATGATATTTCCACTATTGCTGGTTTGAAATAAACTAAGAGCACTGAAAAAAAAAATGGTACAGGATACTGTGAAATAGAGGCAAGGTGATTATCTCATGTTCTTAAATGTAATGGTCCAGGCAGTCTCTTCCTAGGGGGAACATATATGGTGAAGGGAAATATCGGTTGGTAATAGAAAAACATTTTTTATATTTCAAACATGATTTTTAAAGTATTGATGTTTGTACACAGTATGTCTCCTCACCATACACAGAAGGAAGAATAAAAACCTCCAGGATGTGTATTTTGAAGGGTGCTTTTTCTCTTTAAAAATGATTTCTTAAAAGAAATCAAGTATTACATAGATTTTTTGAAGGGAAGGGGAGGTGGATGGGGATGGAATTATGTAAGTGATCATAGCATAAAATAACTTCTTAAAATAGTACAAGAGGAGCTCATATGACATATATTTTGAGTATTTTCTATATGAGATACTTCAATTTTCAGTATCACCCTTAATACATAATATCCAAATCTGGACCCAGTACTCAAGGCATGGCTGACCAGCACCACCATTAAAAACACTTTGCACATTTATTAATCTACCTTAAGTCTGTAATATCTACCCTTAAACTGCTTTTTTTCTGGATATAATAATAAAACAGCCTCATAATAGAAAATTTGGAAAATGGAGAGAAATTAACACAAATCACCTCTGAATACCTAGCCCAAAGATAACTTGCTCTACCTCCTTCCAGATGTTTCCATGTTTACATAATTGGGATCGTACCTTATATGTACTATTTTATATGTGGCTTCTCCATTGGTATCATATTGTGAACATTTCTGCATGTGATTCAACAGCCTTCAAACAATTTTTAACAGCTACTGTACATAATTTTCAGTTGTCCAATTTATACCAAAATTATTTAACAGATCCCATATTGGTCATTTAAATTATTTTCAATTGTAAGTTATTGTGAATAGCCCTGCAATGTATACCTTTCTACATAAATCTTTGGTTCTTTGAACCTCACCTCATTCAGGTCTTTATTCAATGTCACCTCTGCGTGGTCTTCTATAACAACTGTACATAAAAATGCAAACCCTTCTCCCTTAAAACTTACTATTTTCTTTTCTTGCCTTATTTTTTCTCTCTGGTCTGTATCATCACCTAACAAACTACATATTTTATTTATTTACTATCTTAATCCTTGTTTTAAAATGTCAGCCCTTCAAGTACAGGGATTCTTTTTTTCTATTTTGTGTATTGTTGTATCTCCCAGTACCTAGAACAATGTCTGACACATTGTAGATTCTTACTAAATACTTGTTGAATGGATGATTTTCTTAAGACGGGTTTTTATAACGGGCATTACTGTGCCTAAGGATGTTAAATTTTTAAAGGTTCTTGATATATGTGTGAAGTTGTCCCACTGTATAAAATGGCCAATTTCTGCTAGTAACCCTATGCCAGTACTGGGTATTATTATTCTTTAAAAATCTTTGCCTATCAGACAGAGTCAAAATGGTATCTTATAATTTTAATATGTTTCTTTTATTATAGTGAGCATGGATACTTTCTTGTGTTTCTTGGTCACTTTGTTTCCTTCCTATGAACATATATTCATGACCTGTGCACATTTTTCTTTTGAGAACTTGTGTTTCTTATTCATTTGTGTGGACAGTGTATACATTTAGTAGACATTAGACCTTTCTTCTGTGGTATATGTGGAATATATTTTCCAAGTTTGTGTTTTAAATTAACTTTTATGCACAAATTAACTTTTATGTAATTATTTATGTCTCTCTCTCTCATTTGTAATTGTTTCTGATAAGTTAATGTTTAAGAAGTTTTTCCTCATCCAAAAGGGAATAAGTGCTTAAATGGATTGTGTTTTCATTTTTATTGCTTATATTTAATTGTTTAATCCCCCTGGAATTTATTGTGGTGTGAGGTAATTTTCTAAATTGTTTTCCTCTTCAACTGTTTCACAATACCAAATATTTAATAAATCATTCTTTCCCACCGTTGTGTGATGCCACATTTAATATATACAAGTTGTTATATATAGTAGGTTCTCTTTGGGTTTTACCTGTTTTTTTCTTCTAGTTTGTCTCTTCTTGTCCTAGTTGCAAAGTTTAAATCTTATTGCAGTTGCAATTTTTATTACCTCAGTCCTACTTACTGTGTGGTCTCTAAGCCTCAATTTGTCTAACTGTATAGAGTGTATAATAGCAGTAACATTTATTTTATGCTTTTAATTTTGTGAAGGGGATCTCTCTATCATTATTTCTGCTAATTGATTATGGCTGGTATACAGGGAAGATGCTATTTATAATTTTAACTTATTTCTTCACTTTGCTCAAATTTATTATTATAAATTTTATTTACATGTTTATTTTCTTTTATTTTTTAATTTTGAAGAATTTAAAATATTTACAAGGAAACTCAGAGAAGTATCTAAAACAATGAGCAAATAACCACATATACACTGCTCAGAATGAACAAGTGTCAGCATTTTGTCATTTCTGCTTCAGATATGTCTTAATGAAATAATGAAATAAATAAAACATTATAGATAAACTTTATCTTCCCTTTGAGTCTAGGCCCAGCTTCATTTCATTCTACATCCTTCCAAAACATAACATGCAGAGCCACCCACATTTGCTTATTTTTCTGTTTGGTCGCTTTTTACTAACTGATTTGTAAGAATTCTTATATATTCTGAATACTAATTATTTGTCAGTTTTATATGTTGCATATATCTGCCTCTAGTATGTCACCTTGGCTTTCTATTTTGTTTATGGGGGCCTTTATAATATAGAAGTTTTAGATTTTCATTACAAATTTATCAATCTTTTCCTTCATGAATTGTGATTTTTGTGTCATATTTTCTTATCCCATGATTAAAAAAGATTTTCTCCAAATGTTCTTTAAAATTAAAAAAAAAATGTGCTTTACACTTACTTTTTAAAACCATCTGGATTTTACTTTTACATGTGATGTGAAATATGGGTTGATTTTTTTCTATGTAAAATACCATTTGTTTCAATATAATTTATACACAACTGGTTTAGAATGCAGAGTCCATCATATAACTAATTTCCATAGATACTTGTATCTATTTCTAGGCTGTCTGCATGCTCCATTAATCCATTTGTCTACAGTTGTGCTGTTTTAATTATGAATGCTTTATAATCAATGTTGATATTTGTAAGGTCAAGTTATTTTTCACTCTCTGCAGTTACCCACACCCACACCACTTTTCATGTTCTTTCTGAATTGTCTTATTTTTGGCCCTTTGGTCCCTTTAACTTAATTTTTAAAATAAGATATTCAAATTCCAATAAAATCATGCTGATTTTTCTTGAAATTTTATTGAATATGTAGAATGATTTGGAAAAGAATTGACATCTTTTTGATAAAGAGATTTACTATTTATGAATATTGTATCCTAGTATTATTTAAAGTCTATTTTTATAATCTTTGATAGAGATTTATAATTACAAATACTCTTACATATAAGATATAGTCTCAGGCACCTTTAATTTTTCTACTCAGGTTTATTAAGACATACTTCACATGAAATAAAATTTACCCTTGAAAGTATACAATTCAAAGAAATTTGACAAATGTATATGATCATTTAAGCATGACCACCACCACAATAAAGATACAGAAAATTTCCCTCACGTCAAAAGGCTCAGTTGTGCGCATTTGCAGGCAATTATCTCCCACCACCTACAACCCTGGAAAAACTTTGATCTGTCTTTATAGTTTTGCTTCTTCTATAATATCATATAAATGGAATCATATAGTATGTAGTCTTTTGTATCTGGCTTCTTTCACTTAGCGCATGTTTTTAATTTCATCCATGTTATTGTATGTATCAGCAGTTTGTTCTTTTTTTTTAAACATTTTTATTGGAGTATAATTCCTTTACAATGGTGTGTTAGTTTCTGCTTTATAACAAAGTGAATCAGCTATACATATACATGTATCCCCATATCTCCTCTCTCTTGCGTCTCCCTCCCATCCTCCCTATCCCACCCCTCTGGTGGTCACAAAGCACCAAGCTGATCTCCCTGTGCTACGTGGCTGCTTCCCACTAGCTATTTTACATTTGGCAGTATATATAAGTCCATGCCACTCTCTCACTTTATCCCAGCTTACCCTTCCCCCTCCCCGTGTCCTCAAGTCCATTCTCTACATCTGCATCTTTATTCCTGTCCTGCTCCGAGGTTCTTCAGAACCATTTTTTTTTATTTAGATTCCATATATATGTGTTAGCGTACGGTATTTGTTTTTCTCTTTCTGACTTACTTCACTCTGTATGACACACTCTAGGTCCATCCACCTCACTACAAATAACTCAATTTCATTTCTTTTTATGGCTGAGTAATATTCCATTGTATATATGAGCCACATCTTCTTTATCCATTCATCTATCAATGGGCACTTAGGTTGCTTCCATGTCCTGGCTATTGTAAATAGAGCTGCAATGAACATTGTGGTACAAAACTCTTTTTAAATTATGGTGTTCTCAGGGTATATGCCCAGTAGTGGGATTGCTGGGTCATATGGTAGTTCTATTTTTAGTTTTCTAAGGAACATCCATACTGTTCTCCATAGTGACTGTATCAATTTACATTCCCACCAACAGTGCAAGAGGCTTCCCTTTTCTCCACACCCTCTCCAGCATTTATTGTTTGTAGATTTTTTGATGATGGCCATTCTGACTGGTGTGAGGTGATACCTCATTCCAGTTTTGATTTGCATTTCTCTAATGATTAGTGCTGTTGAGCATTCTTTTATGTGTTTGTTGGCAATCTGTATATCTTCTTTGGAGAAATGTCTATTTAGGTCTTCTGCCCATTTTTAGATTGGGTGGTTTGCTTTTTTGATATTCAGTTGCATTAGCTGCTTGTAAATTTTGGAGGTTAATCCTTTCTCAGTTGCTTCATTTGCAAATATTTTCTGCCATTCCGAGGGTTCTCTTTTCATTTTGTTAATGATTTCCTTTGCTGTGCAAAAGCTTTTAAGTTTCATTGGGTCCCATTTGTTTATTTTTGTTTTTATTTCAATTTCTCTAGGAGGTGGGTCAAAAAGGATCTTGCTGTGATTTATGTCATAGAGTGCTCTGCCTATGTTTTCCTCTGAGAGTTTGATAGTGTCTGGCCTTACATTTAGGTCTTTAATACATTTTGAGTTTACTTTTGTGTATGGTGTTAGGGAGTGTTCTAATTTCATTCTTTTACATGTAGCTGTCTAGTTTTCCCAGCACCATTTATTGAAGAGGCTGTCTTTCCTCCATTGTATATTCTTGCCTCCTTTATGAAAGATAAGGTGACCATATGTGCGTAGGTTTATCTCTGGGCTTTCTATCCTGTTCCATTGATCTATATTTCTGTTTTTGTGTCAGTACCATACTGTCTTGATTACTGTAGCTTTGTAGTAGAGTCTGAAGTCCGGGAGCCTGATTCCTCCAGCTCCATTTTTCGTTCTCAAGATTGCTTTGGCTATTCGGGGTCTTTTGTGTTTCCATACAAATTGTGAAATTTTTTGTTCTAGTTCTGTGAAAAATGCCATTGATAGTTTGATAGGGATTGCATTGAATCTGTAGATTGCTTTGGGTAGTATAGTCATTTTCACAGTGTTGATTCTTCCAATCCAAGAACATCATATATCGCTCCATCTGTTTGTATCATCTTTAATTTCCTTCATCAATATCCTATAGTTTTCTGCATACAGGTCTTTTGTCTTCTTAGGTAGGTTTATTCCTAGGTATTTTATTCTTTTTGTTGCACTGGTAAATGGGAGTGTTTCCTTAATTTCTCTTTCAGATTTTTCATCATTAGTGTATAGGAATGAAAGAGATTTCTGTGCATTACTTTTGTATCCTGCTACTTTACCAAATTCGTTGATTAGCTCTAGTAGTTTTCTGGTAGCATCTTTAGGATTCTCTATGTATAGTATCATGTCATCTGCAAACAGTGACAGCTTTACTTCTTCTTTTCTGATTTGGATTCCTTTTATTTCTTTTTCTTCTCTGATTGCTGTGGCTATAACTTCCAAAACTATGTTGAATAATAGTGGTGAAAGTGGGCAACCTTGTCTTGTTCCTTATCTTAGTGGAAATGGTTTTAGTTTTTCTCCATTGAGAATGATGTTGGCTGTGGGTTTGTCATATATGGCCTTTATTATGTTGAGATAAGTTCCCTCTATGCATACTTTCTGGAGGGTTTTTATCATAAATGGGTGTTGAATTTTGTCGAAAGATTTTCTGCATCTATTGAGATGATCATATGGTTTTTATTCTTCAGTTTGTTAATATGGTGTATCACATTGTTCGATTTGCATATATTGAAGAATCCTTGCATTCCTGGGATAAACCCCACTTGATCATGGTGTATGATCCTTTTAATGTGCTGTTGGATTCTGTTTGCTAATTTGTTGAGGATTTTTGCATCTATGTTCATCAGTGATATTGGCCTGTAGTTTTCTTTCTTTGTGACATCTTTGTTTGGTATCAGGGTGATGGTGGCCTCATAGAATGAATATGGGAGTGTTCCTCCCTCTGCTATATTTTGGAAGACCTTGAGAAGGATAGGTGTTAGCTCTTCTCTAAATGTTTGATAGAATTCGACTGAGAAGCCATCTGGTCCTGGGCTTTTGTTTGTTGGAAGATTTTTAATCACAGTCTCAATTTCAGTGCCTGTGATTGGTCTGTTTATATTTTCTCTTTCTTCCTGGTTCAGTCTTGGAAGTTTGTGTATTTGTAAGAATTTGTCCATTTCTTCCAAGTTGTCCATTTTATTGGCATATAGTTTCTTGTAGTACTCTCTCATGATCCTCTGTATTTCTGCAGTGTCAGTTGTTACTTCTCCTTTTTCATTTCTAATTCTATTGATTTGAGTCTTCTCCCTTTTTTTCTTGATGAGTCTGGCTAATGGGTTATCAATTTTGTTTATCTTCTCAAAGAACCAGATTTTAGTTTTATTGATCTTTGCTATTGTTTTCTTCATTCCTTAGCAGTTTGTTCCTTATTATTGTTGAGTCGTGTACCCATTCACTAGTTGATGGACATTTGGGTTTTTTCTACATTTTGGCTATGATAAGTAATGCTGTTGTAAATGTTCTTGTACAATTTTTTGTTTGTACATATATTTACATTTAAATTCCCTATGGTGGGAATTTCTGGGTTATATAGGAATTGAATGTCTGAATTTATAATAAACTGTCAAACTGTTCTTCAAAGTAGCTATACTACTTTGTATTCCCACTAGAGAGTCCTAGTTGCTCAACATCCCCACCAACACTTGGCATTTTCAGTCTTTTTTATTTAATAAACTTTACTTTTAGAAAAGTTTTAGGTTTATGAAAAAACTAAAGAAAAAGTATGGAGGGTTACTTTATACCCCCCTCACTTTCCCTTTTTACTAACATCTTGCATTAATGTGGTACATTTGTTACAGTTGATGAACTGACATTGATATAATCATTAACTGAAGTCCATAGTTTGAATTTGGGCTCATTCTTTGTGTTCCTTAGTCATATGAATTTTGACAAATATATGTCATGTATTATAGTATCATACAGAACATTTCACTGCCCTAAATATCCTCTCTGTTCCACCTATTCATCCCTCCCTGTCTCCTGAACCCCTGGCAACCACTGATCTTTTTACTGTCTCTATAGCATTGCCTTTTCCAGAATGTGATATAGTTGGAATCTGATAGTATATAGCCTTTTCATACTGGCTTCTTTCACTTAGCAATGTGTATTTAAGGATCTTCCATGTATTTTCAAGGCTTTATAGCTCATTTCTCTTCATTGAAAAATAATATTCCATTGTCCAGATGTACCACAGTCTTTTTTTCCCATTTACCATAGAAGGACATTGTGGTTGCTTCCAAGTTTTGGCAGTTATGAATGAAGCTGCTATAAACATCTGTGTGTAGGTTTTTGTGCAGATATGTTTTCAGCTCATTTGGGTAAATACTAAGGGGCACAACTGTTGGATCACATGGTAAGACTATGTTTAGCTTTGTAGGAAACTGCCAAACTGTCTTCCAAAGTGGCTGCACCATTTTGCATTCCCACCAGCAATGAATGAGAGTTCCTGTCACTCCATATTTTCATCAGCAGTTGATGTTGTCAGTGTTTTGTTTAGCTGCTCTAATAGTTTTGTAGTGGTATCTCATTGTTTTACTTTGCAGTTCCCTAGTGACATATGAGTTAAATATCTTTTCATATGCTTATTTGCCATTCATATATATTCTTTGCTGAGGTGTCTGTTCAGATCTTTTGCCTATTTATAACTGGGTTGTTTGATTTCTTATTTTTGAATTTTAAGAGTTCTTAGAATATTTTGGATACAAATTCTTTATCATATATGTGTTTTACCAACATTTTCTCCCAGTCAATGTCTTGTGTTTTCATTCTCTTAACAGTGCCTTTCTCAAAGCAAACATTTTTTATTTTAATGAAATCCAATTTATCATTTTTCCTTTCATGGATCATGCTTTTGGTATTAAATCTAAAAACTCATCACCAAAACAAAGGTCACCTAGATTTTCTCCTATGTTATCTTCTAGAAATTTTACATTTATGTCTGTGATCCATTTTGAATTAATTTTTATGAAAGGTGTAAAGTCTGGGTCTAGATTCATTTTTGTGTTTGTGGATATCAAGTTGCCCAGCACCATTTATTGAAAAGAGTATTCTTTTTCCAGTGAATTGCCTTTGCTCATTTGTCAGAGATCAGTTGACTATATTTGTGAATCTATTTCTGGGCTCTCTATTCTTTTCCATTGATCTATTTGTGTATTCTCTCACCAATACCAGATTCTCTTGATTACTATAGCTTTATAGTAATTCTTGCCATTGTGTTGAGTCAGTCCTTTGATTGTATTCCTCTTCAGTATTCCTCTTCTTCAGTATTGCTTGACTATTCTGGGCCTTTTGCCTTTCCACATAAACTTTAGAATTAGTTTGTTGATATCCACAAAATAACTTGCTGGGATTTTGATTGGGATTGTGCCAAATCTATAGATCAAGTTGGCAAGAACTGAACTGACCTTAACAATATTATATCTTCCTATCCATGAACATGTAATATCTCTCCATTTATTTAGATCTTCTTTGATTTCTTTCATCATAGTTTTGTGGTTTCCTCATATAGATCTTATACGTATTTTTAAAAAATTTTATACCTATTTCATCTTTTGGTATTAATGTAAATAGTGCTGTTTTTAATTTCAAATTTCAATTCTTCATTGCTGGTATATAAGGAATTGACTTTTGTATATTAACTTTATATCTTGCCTCATCAGTCTTTTAATTTTAGCCATTCTAGTGAGTGTGTAGTGGTAGCTCATTGTGGTTTAATTTGCAGAACCCTATGACTCATGATACTGAACACCTTTTCATATGCTTATTGGCCATCTCTATATCTTCTTTGGAGAAATGTCCATTCAAATTATTTGCCCAATTTAAAATTGGGATGTTTATACTCCTATTATTGAGTTGTATGATATATATATATATATATATATATACATACACACACACACATATATATATGACAATCCTTTAAAATATGTGTTCTGAAAATATTTTCTCCCATTATGTGACTTGTCTTTTTACTTTCTACATGACCTTTCTATATGACTTTGACTTTTTGTATTCTGAGAAGTCTTTGCCTTAACTAGGTTCATAATCATCCTCTCATTTGTTTTCTTCCAGAATTTTATAGTTTTAGTTCTTTGATTTATGTCTTTGATGCATGTTTAGATGATTTTTGTCTTTGGAGCAAGGTAAAGTTTGTTTTTGTAGTTTTCATTATATAGGTTTGAATATATTTTGTTAACTTTATTCTAAGTATTATACTTTTATGGTATTATAAATGACACATTTTTCAACTTTTTAAGTATTTATTTAACTAGTTGATTTACAATACTGTGTTAGTTTCAGTTGTACAGCTTCAGATTTTTTCCATTATAGTTTATTAAAAGATACTGAATATAGTTCCATGTACTATACAGTAAATCCTTGTTGTTTATCCGTTTTATATGTAGTGGTGTGTATCTGTCAATCCCATATGCCTAACTTATCCCTCCCCCTCCCCTTTCCCCTTTGGTAACCATACTTTGTTTTCTATCTCTGTTAGTCTGTTTCTGTTTTGTAGATAAGTTCATTTGTATCAATATTTTAGATTCCACATGTAAGTGATATCATATGATATTTGTCTTTCTCTGTCTGACTTATTTCACTTAGTATGATAATCTCTAGGTTCATCCATGTTTCTGCAAATGGCATTATTTCATTCTTTTTTATGGCTGAGTGGTATTCCATTGTGTATATATACCACATCTTCTTTATCTATTCATCTGTTGATGGAAATTTAGGTTGCTTCCATGTCTTGGCTATTGTAAATAGTGTGGCTATGAACACTGGGGTGCATGTATCTTTTTGAATTATGGTCTTCTCAGGGTATATGCCCAGGAGTGGGATTGCAGAATCAAAAGGTAGCTCTATTTTTAGTTTATAAGGACCCTCCATACTGTTTCATAGTGGCTGCACCGATTTACATTCCCACCATCAGTGTAGGAAGATCCCTTTTCTCTACACTCTCTCTAGCATTTATTCTTTGCAGACTTTTTGATGATGGCCACACATTCTGACCCATGTGAGGTGATACCTCATTGTAGTTTTGATTTGCATTTCTCTAATAAGAAGCAATGTGGAACATCTTTTCATGTGCCTATTAGCCATCTGTGTGTCTTCTTTGGAGAAATGTCTATTTAGGTCTTCTGCCCAATTTTTGATTGGGTTGTTTTTTTTTTTTGATATTGAGTTGTATAGCTGTCTGTATATTTTGGAAATGAAGCCCTTGTTGGTCTCATCATTTGCAAATATTTTCTCCCAATCCATAGATTGTCTTTTCATTTTCTTTGTGGTCTCTTTTGCTCTGCAAAAGCTTATAAGTTTGATTAGCTCCCATTTGTTTATTTTTGCTTTTATTTCTTTTGCCTTGGGAGACTGATCTAAGAAAACATTGCTACGATTTATGCCCAAGAACATTTTGCCTATGTTCTCTTCAAGAAGTTTTATGGTATCATGTCTTATATTTAAGTCTTTAAGCCATTTTGAGTTTATCTTTGTTATGGTGTAAGGGAGTATCCTAACTACATAGATTTACATGCAGCTGTCCAGCTTTCCCAACACCACTTGCTGAAGAGACTATCTTTTCTCCATCATATATTCTTGCCTCCTTTGTTGAAGATTAATTGACTGTAGGTATGTGGGTTTATGTCTGGGCTTTCTATTCTGTTCCATTGATCTATGTGTCTGTTTTTGCACCAATACCATGCTATTTTGGTTACTGTAGCTTTGTAGTATTCTCTAAAGTCTGGGAGGGTTACACCTCCCACTTTGTTCTTTTCCCTCAGAATTGCTTTGGCAATTCTGAGTCTTTTGTGTTTCCATATAAATTTTATGATTATTTGTTCTAACTCTGTGAAAAATACCATGGGTAATTTGATAGGGATCACATTAAATCTGTAGATTGCTTTGGGTAGTATGGCCATTTAAACAATATTAATTCTTCCAATCTAAGAACATGGGATGTCTTTCCATTTCTTTGTATCATCTCCAATTTCCTTTCTCTGTTTTATAGTTCTCAGTGTATAGGTCTTTCACATCCTTTGTTAGGTTTATTCCTAGGTATTTTTTTGACACGATTTTAAATGGGATCGTTTTTTACTTTCTCTTTCTGATATTTGATTGTTTGTGTAAATAAATGCAACAGATTTCTATATATTGATCTTTTATCCTGCTACCTTGCTGAATTCATTTATTAGTTCTAATAGTTTTTATGTGGAGTCTTTAGGGTTTTCTATATAGGATATCATGCCATCTGCATACAATGACAATTTTACCTCTTCTCTTTCAATTTGGATACCATTTATTTATTTTTCTTGTCTGATTGCTGTGACTAGGACTTCCAGTACTATGTTGAATAGAAGTGGTGAGAGTGGGCATCCTTGTTTTGTTCCAGAATTTAGTGGGAAGTCTCAGCTTATCACTATTGAGTGTTATACTGACTGTGGGCTTGTCATAAATGGCTTTTATTATGTTGAGATATGTTTCCTCTATACCCATTTTGGTGAGAGTTTTTATCATGAATGGATGTTGAATTTTATCAAATACTCTTTCTGCATCTATTGAGATGATCGTGTGTTTTTTGTCTTTTCTTTTGTTGATGTGGCATATCACATTGATTGATTTGTGTATGTTGAACCATCCTTGTGACCCTGAAATGCATCCAACTTGATCAAGGTGTATGATATTTTTATGTATTGTTGGATTCAATTTGCTAATATTTTGCTGACAATTTTTGTATCTATGTTCATCAAAGATATTGGCCTGCAATTTTCTTTTTTGGTAGTGTCTTTGTCTGGTTTTGGTATCAGGGTGATGGTGGCTTCATAGAATATCTTTGGGCGTGTTCCTTTCTCTTCAGTCTTTTGGAAGAGTTTGAGAAGAATTGGTATGAATTGGTTGCATTGTTTGCAAATATTTTCTCCTGTTCTGTAGGTTTCCATTACTCTAGGAGGTGGATCCAAAAAAATATTGCTGCCATTTATGTCAGAGTGTTCTGCCTATTTTTTCCTCTAGGAGTTTTATAGTATCTGGTCTTACTTTTAGGTCTTCAATCCATTTTGAGTTTATTTTTGCAAATGGTGTTAGAGAATGTTCTAATTTCATTCTTTTACATGTAGCTGTCCAGTTTTCTCAGTACCACTTATTGAAGAGACTGTCTTTTCTCCAGTGTATATTCTTGTCTCTGTTGTCAACCTTTTTTAAAGTTCTTTTTAAAAAATTGAGATATAATTAACATATATTATTCTGTAAATTTAAGGTGTACAATGCGATGGTTTTATACATGTACATATTGTGAAATGTTTACCAGAATAATATTAGTTAACACATCCTTCACCTCACAAAATTACCATTTTGTTGTTGTTGTTGTTACGGTGAGAATATTAAAGCTCTCCTTTCATAGCAACTTGTTAACTATAGTCACCATGCTGTACCTTAGATCCCCAAACTTATCCATATTATAACTGAAACTTTGTACCCTTTGACCAACATCTCCCCAATTACCCTGCCTTTAGTCCCAGCCAAACCACAATTCCACTCTCTGTTTCTATTAGTGCAATGATTTAGATTACACATATAAACCCTATCATATAGCATTTGTCTTTGTCTGACTTATTTTACTCAGCATGATGCCCTCAAGGTCTGCTCATGTTGTCACCAATGGAAGAATTTCCTTCATTTTTTGTGGCTGAATAATATCCCATTTTATGTATATACCATATATTCTTTATCACTTCATCTGTTGATGGATACTTAGGTAGTTTCCATATCTTGGCTATTGTGACTAATGCTGCAAATGAACATGGGAGTGCAGTTATCTCTTCGAGAGTAATTTCATTCCATTGGATATATATGCAGAAGTGAGATTGCTGGATCATATGGTAGTTCTATTTTAATTTTTTGAGGAACCTTCATACTTCTTTCCATGGTGGTGAACCAACTGACATTCTCACTAATAGTTCACAAAAGTTCACTTTTCTCCACATCCATGCCAGCATTTGTCTCTCTTGTCTTTTTGATGATACCTTTACAGATGTGAACTGATGTCTCCTTGCATTTTTTTCATAACTGTCATTTATTGAGTATCTAATATGTGCTGAGTGTTTTACATGTTTAATCTTGTGTAATCCCCATAAAGACTCTTTAAAGTATGTTATTTTACAGATGCAGAAACACACGTGTAAAGAGGTGATTTCACCTCTTTCCCAAGGTCACACAGCTAGTTGGACTCAAGGTCATGTTTTAGTCCTAGTCCTATCTGCCTTTCGTCAAAGCCATGATTTAATCACACTGCTCCTTCATGCCCCTTGTCTACCCCAACTGTAGCCACTCAACTCCTTGTGGTTTTGATTTTGCATTTCCTTAATGATTAGTGATGTTGAGCATCTTTTCATGTACCTTTTGGCCATTTTTCTATCTTCTTTGGAGAAATGTCTATTCAAGTTCTCTACCCATTTTTTTTGAATGTTTTTTTCTTTTGCTATTGAGTTTTATGGGTTCCTTATATATTTTGGACATTAATTCCATATCAGATATACAATTTGTAAATATTTTCTACCATTCTGAAGTTTGCCTTTTAATTTTGTTGAATATTTCTTTTGATGTGTAGAAGCTTTTTAGTTTGATGGAACACCACTTGCTCATTTTTGCTTTTGTTGCTTGTGCTTTTGGTGACATATCAAAAAAATCATTGCCAAGACCCATGTCAATGAGCTTTTTCCCTATTTTTTTTTTCTAGGAGTTTATCGGTTTCAGGCCTTATGTTTAAATCCTCAATCCATTTTGAGTTAATTTTTGGGAGTGGTGTAAGATAGTGACTCAATTTTTCTGCATGTGGTTGTCATTTCCCCACTGAGTATTCTTAGCTCCCTTGTCAAATATTTGTTGACCATATATGTGTGGGTTTATGTTTACTTTTATGATTACTAAAGCTTTGTTCCTAGCCATCTCTATATATCTTAGCTGTGCCAGTCTGGGTGGGGTGAAATCAAGTGGGTCCTTCATGCAGTGCTCCAGAGACTGGAAGATGGTCACTCGCCTCACTCTCCCTTTTCCACAGAGGGGAACTCTTTCTTGCTGGGGAGTTCCCTCTTGGAACTGAGTAGTGCCAGCCTGGAGGACAGGATGATGCCAATAAAATGAAGCTGTTCATCCTTCCCTTTTGTGCAGTTATTCCCTGGTTTTTTGTTCTATTTGTTGCTGGTTTCTTAAATTGACTCCTGAGCTCTCCCAGAGTCATTTTTGTTTATGGATAGCTATCTAATTGTTGATCTTTGTGGTGAGATGGAGCCTGGGGTTTCCTACTTTGCCATCTTGATGATGTCCTGCACTGTTGGTGGGAATGTAAATTGATACAGCCACTATGGAGAACAGTATGGAGGTTCCTTAAAAAACTAAAAATAGAACTACCATATGACCCAGCAATCCCACTACTGGGCATATACCCTGAGAAAACCATAATTCAAAAAGAGTCATGTACCACAATGTTCATTGCAGCTCTATTTACAATAGCCAGGACATGGAAGCAACCTAAGTGTCCATCATCGGATGAATGGATAAAGAAGATGTGGCACATATATACAATGGAATATTACTCAGCCATAAAAAGAAATGAAATGGAGGTATTTGTAGTGAGGTGGATGGAGTTAGAGTCTGTCATACAGAGTGAAGTAAGTCAGAAAGAGAAAAACAAATACAGTATGCTAACACATATATATGGAATCTAAGGGAAAATAAAGGTCATGAAGAACCTAGTGGCAAGACGGGAATAAAGACACAGACCTACTAGAGAATGGACTTGAGGATATGGGGAGGGAGAGGGGTAAGATGTGACAGGGTGAGAGAGTGGCATAGACATATATACACTACCAAATGTAAAATAGATAGCTAGTGGCAAGCAACTGCATAGCACAGGGAGATCAGCTCGGTGCTTTGTGACCACCTAAAGGGGTGGGATAGGGAGGGTGGGAGGGAGGGAGATGCAAGAGGGAAGAGATATGGGAACATATGTATATGTATAACTGATTCACTTTGTTATAAAGCAGAAACTAACACACCATTGTAAAGCAATTATACTCCAATAAAGATGTTTAAAAAAACAATGGCTACACAAAAATAAAAAAAAACAGTTTTAAGTTACAGTTTCAATTTCTTTAATATTGTGTACTGTTCTGATTTTCTATTTGACTTGAATCCATTTTGGTAAGTTGTACCTTGCTAGCAATTTATACCATTTAATTATATTTTCAAATTAATGGCATACATTTTTTCATAATATCATATTTTTAGTATCTGTAGGATCTGTAGTTTATATCCTTTTTAAATTCCACACTTTATATGTGCTTTCTCTTTTTTTCTTCATTGGTCCTTCTAGAGTTTTATCAAATTTGTTATTCTTTTCAGGGAAACAATGTTTGGTTTTGTTGATCCCCTTGATTGTTTTCTGTTTCATTTATTTCTGGTCTTATTTAATTCCTTCTGCTTTCTTTGGGTTTAATTTGCTTTCTTGTTTTAGCTTAATGAGATGATGCTTAGCACGTGATTTTCAACTTTTCTTCTTTGTTATATATGCTTTTAGGGTCACAAATGTTCCTCTAAGCATGACTTTAGCTGTAGCCCACAAGCTTTTGTATGTATTATTTTCAACAATTATTCGGTTTAAAATATTGTCTAATTTTTAATGTGATTTTCCCATAGAACCAGGGTTATTTAGAAGTGTATTTCTTTCCCCCCCCATTTTTAACAGCTTTATTGAAGCTAAATTGGTATACAATAAACTACACATGCACAATTTGATATGTTTCAACATACTTATATACCCAAGATCAAGATAATAAACAACAATCAACATAATGAACACATTATATCCCCCAAAATTTCCTCCTGTAATCCCTTTCCTCCCAAACCTAAAATTAAGTGTATTTCTTAATTTTCAAATGATGGAGCTTTTCTAATTGTCATTCAATTATTTATTTCTTGCTTAATTGCACTGTGGTCAGAGAGCATGCTCTAGAATTTTCCACTGTTTGAAATTTGTTGAGAGTTGCTTCTTGGTCTACAACAGAAGTCAGCAAATTATGGTCTGCATGCCAAATCTTGCCTATAGAATGTTTTTGTATGGCCCTCAATCTAAAAATGTTTTTTACATATTTAAGAGGTGGTTAAAAAAGAAAAGTATATGATGGTGATCTCATGAGGCTCACAAAGCCTAAAAAAGTATTTATTATCTAGCACTTTACAAAAAGCTTGCTGATCTCTGGCCTAAAATATGTTCAGTGCATGTAAATGTTCCATGTGTTTATGAGAAGAATATGTATCTGCAGTTGTTGAGTATAGTTTCCACATACGCCAGTTAGGTTCAATTTGTTAATGTTATTCAGATGTGGTGTATCCTTACTGATTTTTTTTTTGTCTCCTATTCCATCAGTTATTGAGAAAGATGTATTAAAATATCCCACTATGATCTTGTATTTGTCTATTTCTGATTGTGGTTTTGTCTAGTTTTTCTTCATCTCATATCTTACCTCATATCTTTTGATGCAATATTAGTTGCATACAAATTTAGAATTGTATATTTCTGGTGAATAGAATCTTTTATCATTCTGAAGTGTCTCTTTTTTTTTTTTTAATTTTTATTTATTTATTTATTTATGGCTGCGTTGGGTCTTCGTTTCTGTGCGAGGGCTTTCTCTCTAGTTGTGGCAAGCGGGGGCCACTCTTCATCGTGGTGCGCGGGCCTCTCACTATCGCGGCCACTCTTGTTGCGGAGCACAGGCTCCAGACGCGCAGGCTCAGTAGTTGTGGCTCACGGGTCCAGTTGCTCTGTGGCATGTGGGATCTTCCCAGACCAGGGCTCGAACCCGTGTCCCCTGCATTGGCAGGCAGACTCTCAACCACTGCACCACCAGGGAAGCCCTGAAGTGTCTCTTTTTATTGCTGGTAATGATTTTTGCCTTAATGTCTACTTTGTCTGATATTGATTTAGCCCCACCAGCTTTCTTTTGATTGATTTTGTTTGGTGTATCCTTTTCCATTCTTCTATTTTCAACCTTTCTGCATTCTTATATTTTAGATGTGTATCTTGTATGTAATATATAGTCTTTGTACATTCAGTATGATAATATTTGACTTTAATCAGAACACTTAATATTGAATGTAATTATTAGTATATTTGATTACAAATGCACATTATTATAGAATGCTTTCTATTTGTTCTGATTTTTTTAAGAGTTTACTAGGAAAAGGGATATTGAGTTTATGGGGATATGATGTCTATGCAAGATAGGCAACATGGTGCATTGTGGGATCAGAAAGGAGGACCATGTGGCTTGAGATTGGTAGATGTGGTCCTGATGTGAATATAGGGCTGAAGAAGTAGTTTGGACCTCACAAGTTAATTTGTGCCTAGGTTAATAATTTTAAATTTCCTTAAGATTACTCTGAAGGTTTTGAGGTATGTAAAGTGGTGAGGGAGCTACTGACAAAATGAGATTTTTGAAATGCTAAACTTGGCTGCAGTGTGTAGAATGGGTGAGGAGACAAAAGTAGATTCCAGGAAACCAGTTAACATGATATCAGATACAAAGTAGATGCTTAGCAAATATTTCTTATGTGAATGAGGCTTTAGCAGTGGTCAAGAGTGAGTTCATGACAGCTTGCACTAAGGTTGTGGTGGAACGTGTGAAGAGAAATAAATGTTTCCGAAAGGGGCTTAGGGGATAAAATTGGTAGAACTTTAGGTACAGTAATATGAGTATGTTGAAGAGGGAGATGTGAAAGATGACTTCTAGGTTTCTGATTCTGCAGTTGGATGAATGATGGTACCATTTACCGAGATAGGGAATAATGGAAAAGCATTTGGTTTTGGAAGAAGGCTGGGACACAGAGAAAATGAATTCAGTTACATGGTTCAAAAATAAAATAAAAAAATGATATACAAAAGAAATTTTGCTCCTATCACAGTCTTCAGCAATTCTGTTTTCTTCCCCCAATCTTACAACAGCTAACTTTTAAATTAATGTATTAGTTATTCTTCCATAGTTTTAAAATACAAATATCTTATTGTTTTACTGTGTATTTCTCTGATTACTCTTGAGGTTGAATATATTTCTATATGTTTATTATCCATTTTGTAGTATTCTACTGTGAATTTTTTGTCCATATCCTTTGCTCAATTTTATATTTTGTTTCATTTTTTACTTACTGATTCATATTAGCTCCTTATGTGTCAGAAATGTTAATATTTTGTTCTAAATCTTAGTCTGTTGTTTATGTCTAACCTTATTGATGAGGTCTTTTTGCTACAGAGAAGTTTAAAATTAATACATACTTAAATCTTTCTTTTTATGGCTTATGAGTTTTAGGCTTTACTTAGCAAGCTCTTTCCCACCTCAAGAGTACATTCAGTATTTGTTAATTACATGTAGTAGCATTATATTCCATTGTGCACAATGGGTCTCACATTTTTTCTAAATGGATAGCCGTTTGTCCAGTGCAATTTATTGAACAGTACATAATTTCCTCAGTGGTCATAAACTGTTCCTTCATCTTACACTAAATTCCTATAAATACATGGATCTGTTTTTGGATCCCTCTGTTTAATTACAGTGATTCTTTTTTTCTATTTTTGCCTCAGTACTAAGCTTTAATGTTTTTAAATTTGTTTCTTAAATAAGTAACTCATATGCAAAGGTCATAATCCAAAGGGTAAAAAGTGGTATATATTGAAAAATAAATCTCCTTCTCATTCTTACCCAAACAGCCACCCAGGTTTCCTCCCAGGAGGCAATTCCTGTTACCAATGTTTCAGTGCATGTACATATCAACATGAAAATATTCTAGTACTACAATATTTTATTTTGTTAGATTTATAGTATGTTCATTCTTCATTAGGTCAAATGACCTGTTATAGTTTATTTTTTTAAGGTAGTTGCAAGCAATTCCTTACAAAGTTTAAAATAAAATTGACAAGTTTTATTTTAAGGAAATGGTGTTGAGACTTTTATTAGGATTGCATTGAATTGTAAATAAACTTGGGAACATTGGTATCTTTTACCTAATTAGCACTCCCCAGCCAGAAACATGCTATGTTGCCATTTATTCAGGTCTCTTCAGTAATTTTTTTTGGTTTAAAGTAAGCTTTTTGATTAAAATATAACATACATAGGGAAAAAAAGCTAAATCATAAGTGTACAACTCAATGAATGTTTTTCAAAGGTACAAACCTGTGTAAACACCATCTGGATCAGGAAATTAAAAAAAATAACATCCCAAACCACGCCTTCATGCCTTTTCTAAGTCACTGTCCCTACTCCCCTCCCCCAAAATAACTAATATCTTGATTTCTTATGCTACAGATTAGTTTCACCTGTTTTTGAACTTTATCTATAAGTGGGATAATATAGTATATACTCCCTTGTACATGGCTTGTAGCACTCAGCATAATGTTTTTGACATTCATTTATGTTGTTATACTAGCTATAGTTCACTAACTTTCAGTGCTGTATAGTAGTCCATTCTATAAATAAACCACAACTTGTATATCCATTCTACTGTTGATGATGGAATTTTGATTGTGTCTAGTTTTATAATGAGTAAAATTTAGTAAGATACTTGTTTACAATTTGTTGCTGAACATATGTCTTCATTGCTGTTGTTTGTATAACTAGGAATGGGATTGCTGGACCATAGGGTATGCATACATTGAACTTATTAGAAACTGCCAAGGAGTTTTACAAAATTTTGCACCAATTTACACGTCTACCAGCAGTGTACAAGAGTTGCAATGACTCTCCATTCTTTTCAGCACTTAGTACTGTTAAACTTTTAAGATTTAGCCATCAAAATATGCATATTTTAGAATCTCATAATAGTTTAAATTTGCATTTCTTTTTTTTTGTAACATCTTTATTGGAGTATAATTGCTTTACAATGGTGTGTTAGTTTCTGCTTTATAACAAAGTGAATCAGTTATACATATACATATGTTCCCATATCTCTTCCCTCTTGCATCTCCCTCCCTCCCACCCTCCCAATCCCACCCCTCTAAGTGGTCACAAACTACCGAGCTGATCTCCCTGTGCTATGTGGCTGCTTCCCACTAGCAACCTATTTTACGTTTGGTAGTGTATATATGTCCATGGCACTCTCTCACTTTGTCACAGCATACCCTTACCCCTCGCCATATCCTCAAGTCCATTCTCTAGTAGGTCTGTGTCTTTGTTCCCGTCTTACCCATAGGTTCTTCAGGACCATTTTTTTAAAAAAATTCATATATATGTGTTAGCATATGGTATTTGTTTTTCTCTTTCTGACTTACTTCACTCTGTATGACAGACTCTAGGTCCATCCACCTCACTACAAATAACTCAATTTCATTTCTTTTTATGGCTGAGTAATATTCCATTGTATATATGTGCCACATCTTCTTTATCCATTCATCCGATGATGGACACTTAGGTTGCTTCCATGTCCTGGCTATTGTAAATAGAGCTGCAATGAACAATGTGGTACACGACTTTTTTGAATTATGGTTTTCTCAGGGTATATGCCCAGTAGTGGGATTGCTGGGTCGTATGGTAGTTCTATTTTTAGTTTTTTAAGGAACCTCCATACTGTTCTCCATAGTGGCTGTATCAATTTACATTCCCACCAACAGTGCAAGAGTGTTCCCTTTTCTCCACACCCTCTCCAGCATTTATTGTTTGTAGATTTTTTGATGATGGCCTTCTGACCAGTGTGAGATGATATCTCATTGTAGTTTTGATTTGCATTTCTCTAATGATTAATGATGTTGAGCATTCTTTCATGTATTTGTTGGCAATCTGTATATCTTCTTTGGAGAAATGTCTATTTAGGTCTTCTGCCCATTTTTGGATTAGGTGGTTTGTTTTTTGTTATTGAGCTGCATGAGCTGCTTGTAGATTTTGAAGATTAGTCCTTTGTCAGTTGCTTCATTTGCAAATATTTTCTCCCATTCTGAGGGTTGTCTTTTGGTCTTGTTTATGGTTTCCTTTGCTGTGCAAAACATTTTAAGTTTCATTAGGTCCCATTTGTTTTTTTTTTTTGGTTTTTATTTCCATTTCTCTAGGAGGTGGGTCAAAAAGGATCTTGCTGTGATGTATGTCATAGAGTATTCTGCCTATGTTTTCCTCTAAGAGTTTGATAGTGTCTGGCCTTACATTTAGGTCTTTAATCCATTCTGAGTTTATTTTTGTGTATGGTGTTAGGGAGTGTTCTAATTTCATACTTTTACGTGTACCTGTCCAGTTTTCCCAGCACCACTTATTGAAGAGGCTGTCTTTTCTCCATTGTATATTCTTGCCATCTTTATCAAAGATAAGGTGACAATATGTGTGGGGGTTTATCTCTGGGCTTTCTATCCTGTTCCATTGATCTATATTTCTGTTTTTGTGTCAGTACCATACTGTCTTGATTACTGTAGCTTTGTAGTAGAGTCTGAAGTCCTGGAACCTGATTCCTCCAGCTCCGTTTTTCTTTCTCAAGATTGCTTTGGCTATTCAGGGTCTTTTGTGTTTCCATACAAATTGTGAAATTTTTATTCTAGTTCTGTGAGAAATGCCATTGATAGTTTGATAGGGATTGCATTGAATCTGTAGATTGCTTTGGGTAGTATAGTCACTTTCACAATATTGATTCTTCCAATCCAAGAACATGGTATCTCTCCATCTGTTTATGTAATCTTTGATTTCTTTCATCAGTATTTTATGTTTTTCTGAGTACATGTCTTTTGCCTCCTTAGGTAGGTTTATTCCTAGGTATTTTATTCTTTTTGTTGCAATGGTAAATGGGATTGTTTCCTTAATTTCTCTTTCTGCCCTTTCATTGTTAGTGTATAGGAATGCAAGAGATTTCTGTGTATTAATTTTGAGGATACTAGATTCTTTTTTTTTTTTTAGATTCTTATAAGATATATTATTAGCAAATATTTTCTCTCATTTGTGGATTGTCTTTTCATTCTCTTGATTGTGTCATTTGATGAGCAAATGGTTTTAATTTTGATGGAGTCCAATTTATCAATTTTTTCTCTTTTGTTCCATGTGATTTTGGTATTTCAAAGAAACCATTGCCTAATCCATGTTTGTGAAGACTTAATCCTAGTTTTTCTTCTAAGGATTTTATAGTTTTAACTCATATTTAGGTCTTTAATCCTCTTTGGATTTTTTATATATGCTGAGTGGAAAGGATGCAACATTCTTCTTTTGTATGTGGATATCTGGATATCCAGTTATTCCAGCATGTCTGTGTTCAATTTTCTTCATTCTTTTTGTTTTTTTATTTTTTGTCTTCAGGTAAGATAAACTTAATTGAACTATCTTCAAGTCTGATGATTCTTTTTTTCTGCTGGTCAAATATACTGTTGAACCTCTCTAGTGAATTTTTCATTCCAGTTATTGTATTTTTCAACTTTAGAATCTATAATTTTTATTTCTTTATTGATATTTCTCTATTTGGTGACACATTGTTCTCCTGATTTTCTTTAGTTCTTTGAGCAGTTGATTTGAAGTCTCTTTCTCGTAAGAGCAATGTCTAGGCCTCGTCTAGGACAGTTTCTGTTAATTTCCTTTTTTCCTGTGAATGAGCCATACTTTCCTGTATCTTTTCATTCCTTGTGGGTTTTTTTTTTTTTTTTGGTAAAGTGGACATTTTGAATATTATACTGTGTTGACTCTGAAGATCTTGTTCTTCTCCCTCCCCATGGTTTGTTTTTGCTTTATGTGGGTTATAGTCTTTTTCTTTGTTTACTGGCTCTTGTAAACAATTTTCTAAAGACTGTATTCTTTGTCCTTATGGTCATGGAAGTCTCTGTTTTGTTAGCTAGTCAGCTATTAACTTCACAGAAATTTACTTAAACATTGAGAACAAAAAAAGTAATATGTCCTAGCTCTCCAGATTTGGAATACAGACTCCACTCAGCTACTGCTAGTGCCCTGTCCATAGAAAAGGGGATCATCGTGTCATACTTCTTGTACTGCTGGATAGATTTGCGAGTTCTGACTTCTTACTTGGTTTCCTCTGCCCCTCACTGCTGGTGGTGGAGTGTTTGTAGAGGTTGGCTAGGGTAGGGCAGGTATTGTCAGTAAGTTTTCTGTATTGCTAGGCTGTCCCTTTTCTTGGTCCTTTGTCTAGAGAGAGCAGGCTTTTCTTAAGGCTATTTTGGGGTCTACTTCTGTTAGTGGTTCTTGTTTGCAGGCTTTTCTAGTGCCTAGTTTAGAATAATTGGGAGATAAAAAGAAAATGCATGGACTCACTGTCATGTTGTTCCATAAGTCCCAAGGTCCCTAGACAGTCTGCCTTTTTCTTTCCAACTCTCAGCATCCTCAAATGATTTTCTGTTGTATTAATGTCTAGTGTTTTAATTGTAATGATGTGGGAGAAATAGGTAGAAATGAATCTATTTTTGTCTGGTAACAGAAATCCTCTGTTACATTTTTTTAGAGTATTTACTTTAGTATTTACATTCTGGCAGACAATTAAAGTGGAAGCAGATTACCTTAATCCAATCAAAGATTGAGACACTTCAAGGTGAGGTTTCTTTCTGTTTGTTTTGGCTGGTGGTTTGTTGCTTGTTTGTTTGTTTTGGTAAGGCGTATATATTTGTGACTCACCCTTACTCTTTGTGTAGTCCTTAAGCATCCTAGCTGAAATTTTGGGGGTTTATCAGGGACTCTTCACCTTCTTGGGCCTCAAGCTCCAAGAAACTACTAATAACTCTGTTTAGCTTGTCATCATTTTAATATCCCTTTTCTGCTTGTGTTCTCCAGCACAGCCATTTAGAAATCAGTAATTACCTCCATGGAAAAATTTGGCTCAGATTATCAGACCCAATTTCTCTGCTCTTTTCCTTTCTCCTAAATCTTGTTTTTTAAATCTAAGTTACTTGAATCCCTGAACTTTGATTTTTGTCTCACCATCTCTATGAGACTGTGGAAAGTTCTGTTAAGCTTCTTTATCTATCTCTTAGTAGCTACTTTCTGCCTAATTTTTAAATGTCTCTTAATTTTTTAGCCTCTCTCTTAATTAGCAGTCAGCTAATTCCTACAGGGGCTAAGAGGTGTAGTATGTGAGGCTCATGTCAGTGAGTTTCCCTTCACTCCAAGATCTTTGCCCCTCAGATTCTGTTTGCCTTGGTAGCTCTCTGATGGAATAACACACACACACATATTTTACCACAATTTTCTAGATTTTCTTGGTGGGTGAGTTGGTCTGTTGTATAAAGTTGTTCCTCACAGTCATAAGAAGTTCTCAGTAAATTTTTATAGTTTTCTTTAATTAGATTTAAACATTTATTTTGTTATATGTATTTCTCAGTTTTTATAGCTTTGTTGCTAATATGAATTGTTCTTTTTACCTATTATATTTTCTAACTGGTTATTGCTGGTATTTACAAAAGATGTTGACTAAGTGTACTTGGATCTACTACTGGCCCATCTTATAGTAAATTCTTTGTTTATTCCATTGCAAACTGATAGTTTTTTCTTTTCTTTTCTAATATTTATTCATTTTTTCCTTAGCTTAATTCATTGCTATGATTTTATAATAATATACTAAAATAGTAGTAATGTTAACAGTCAGTTTTATCTCCTTCCTCACTTTATTGAAAATTCTTTTAATGTTTCATTATCAAGTATGAAGTTTTCTGTAGACTTCATGTGAATATCTTTTATTGAATTGGGATTTTTCAAAAAAAATTCCCTCTTAAGACAAGTTATTTCTTTTAACAGGTCTAAGTATTAACTGTTATAAACATCCCATTTCTTCTTGAAATCTCTTTCAAGTTTTCACTAAAATAAAACCTTCCTTCTTCAATTTTATACTTTGTTCTTTTCAAATCATGATTAATTTCTCCTTCTCCAATTGGCTAACAGCACAGTGGTTATGACGTTGTTTCAGTTATTTAGTTCTTCCTAAAGTAAATGTTAGTTATTTTTGTTTATACTCTTGAGACTTTGTGTCTTTTAAAATATCTGTATCCCCATTCTTGGTACAGTATCTGTCCCATGCTATATAGTCAATGATTTTTATAGAATTAATTATCTCAATATTTTTGTCATGATATTTGACTGTCCACATTCTTGTATTCCTTTGCTATTACCCAAGAATTGGTAGGGTTGGGGATTTCTAGTCCTAAGCAATGTTTAGACCTAGGGAAAGAAATGTAAATATGGGCCCAGTGCTGCTTATGCTCCTACTTTGTCCTCAGTTGATATTTCTCTGAACTGAATATTAGATCCAGAAGTTTAGTCATCATCTAGCTCAATCCATTCATATTACAATTAGGAAACTGAGGCCCAGTATAGGAAGTCAGTTGCCCCAAACTCAGAGCTAATATAAAATCTATTCTATAAATTTATCTGTGTAGCAAAAAGAGATGGCATCATACAGACATTATCTTGCCTTTGCTCTGTGGTAAGTGCTATGAATTCCCTACTGTCATTCCTCCTCTTGACATGTAGACAATGTGCAATGGATGGGTAAAGATCAACATGTGCTTAAGGCATCTGCACATTCTACAGGAGAGAAAAAAGAGGTTTACTTTCATCAGCTTCTGGAATAGCAGATTCTGCCTTGGTTCACTATTTATATGGGTATGAACAGTATTCCTTAGTGGGATCCTGTACTATTGTGTTTCTGAATTTGAACATGTAAGAGTACCTTGGCTAGACTTGCTTTTGTAACCTGCAGTTGCTTTCTAGCTTCCCGTATCATACTGGATTTATATCTGAGATTCTTGAACTTTGAAATAAAGCTGAATTTTAGAGCTTTTGGGAGAGTTTTGCGAGTGAGCTGAAGAAGCAGGAAGCAGAGAGGATTAATGGATTTGGCTGAAACCAGAACACTCTGGGTTTAAGAACTACACGGTTTTTGCACTTCAGACAGCTATATCAGATTTCTAAATACCTAACTGCTGATTTCCACACAGCCTTATCCAAATCTCTATATCCTATAGTCTCCACTGCTCTCTTAAAGTGGTTCCCAAGTAGACCCATTGTGAAATTATATTTCTTGTAAATACTCAGTATTCATTCCTAGAGCATAGGCCAGCCCTGTGCTACATCGGAGGCATCAAAAAACAACTTGGCCAAAAAGTACTTCCCATTATCCCAATAGCATAACTGAATTCTCACCATCATAGTAACTCCTTTTGGAAGTATTCATATTTTAAGTAAGCTATGGAAATAACACTTAACCAGGAGTCAGAAGTTTTGGATTCACTCCCTCTCTGACTTTTATTAGTTACTGGTTTGTGACCAAGTAAAAACCTCTTTGTGTTTTTGTTTTCTTTTTAACATCTTTATTGTAGTATAATTGCTTTACAATGGTGTGTTAGTTTCTGCTTTATAACAAAGTGAATCAGTTATACATATACATATATCCCCATATCTCTTCCCTCTTGCATCTCCCTCCCTCTCACCCTGCCTATCACACCCCTCTAGGTGGTCACAAAGCATCGAGCTGATCTCCCTGTGCTATGCAGCTGCTTCCCACTAGCTATCTGTTTTACACTTGGTAGTGTATATTTCTCCATGCCACTCTCTCACTTTGTTCCAGCTTACCCCTCGCCCTCCCCGTATCCTCAAGTCCATTCTCTAGTAGGTCTGCATCTTTATTCCCAACTTGCCACTAGGTTCTTCATGACCTTTTTTTTTTTTTTTTGATTCCATATATACGTGTTAGCATACGGTATTTGTTTTTCTCTTTCTGACTTACTTCACTCTGTATGACAGACTCTAAGTCCATCCACCTCACTACAAATAACTCAATTTCGTTTCATTTTATGGCTGAGTAATATTCCATTGTACATATGTGTATATATGTGCCACATCTTTATCCATTCATCTACTGATGGACACTTAGGTTGCTTCCATGTCCTGGCTATTGTAAATAGAGCTGCAATGAACAATGTGGTACATGACTTTTTTGAATTATGGTTTCTCAGGGTATATGCCCAGTAGTGGGATTGCTGGGTTGTATGGTAGTTCTAATTTTAGTTTTTTAAGGAACCTCCATACTGTTCTCCATAGTGGCTGTATCAATTTACATTCCCACCAACAGTGCAAGAGGGTTCCCTTTT